>NC_047669.1:33776012-34076012 GCF_011762505.2 Arvicanthis niloticus | reverse complement strand
GATACTAACAGATACTAATGTTTGTGCAATTTAATTAAAGTGATACATTTTCCCTTTTGCCTGTAACAGAGGCCAAAGTGAAGTTTCAGGACTTAAAAAGTAATTCATTTTTCAGAATACATTTATAGTGTTTCCAGCCACCAACTATGTAAGCCAGTGATGCAGATGATCCACAATCAATTGACTACAACATTTTTATTACTTTAGCATGTCTAAACTCAACTTATTCGAAACTTCCATTTACTTCTGTGAGGAGTAAAATGCCAAAAGCTCACAGCTAACATCGGAATTGTAACAATATATAACTAGAGAATTTTTTTTAAAGATTCAGTAAGTTCATTATATTAACAGGATGATCTAGGATCAAGGCACATGGAATTAAAGTCTCACTTTCTAAAACAGAGATTTATGAGAAAAACTCCGAACAGTAAATTTACTGTTAGGTATGTAGAGAATATTTTATTCGGACCTATTCCAAATGACAGAACTGTAATAGTTACATTGTAATTTTCAGGAGTCTTTTAAAACCTACAATAATATGGGAAAGTATTTTGTATTCTTCTGATAAATTGTCATCTCGGAGGTTTACTGCCTCTGTGTGCTAACTTAGGCCTTGTCTTGGAAGCTTCTAGCCTCTGTACAATCTAATCTAAGCCTAAAATGTTTTCAGCCTCTGAGACTTACTGATAAATAAGCTTACCCCTTTCTAGCTCTTTTTGATCTCTGGCTGGCTGGTTCAACTCAGCTGTTCTGGCTGCTCAAACTCCTCTCCAAGCTGACTGACTCAGTCTGACTTCTTTCGGCTTCTCCTTAATTGCTCTCCTCTGCTTCTTACTAACTTTGGCAATATGTTTTAATCTCTGGCTCCTTCTCATTCTCTGGGTTACTCTGTCTTCACCTGTGTCTAGTTTGTTCTCTCTCTACAATCTGTCTCTGTACAACTGTCCCACTAAAACTTCCCCCTTAATTACTCCTTCTGCCCTGCTCTCTGTAACTGTCCTGGTAAAACTGCCTCTTTCCTACCTGCACTGCCACTTAAGTAGCTTCCCTTTCATCTCTGTTCTCACGAGAGTTGGGCATATCTTATTCTGTCAAATCTTTCTCTGATTCGTCACTTTGTTTGCCACTCAATTAGATATCCCTCTCAAACATGGGTGCTTCCTTCTACAAGCTAACTTTACCTTCACTGTTTGGGATTAAAGGTGTATGTTAATAGCATATCTGTTTTCCAGCCAAAGGGATTAAAGGTATGTACTAAGGCTGGGCCACAACCCAACTAGAAACAGGTTTTGTTCAGTAAATAGCACAATCTTGGGGTTCACAGTATAATCAAATATCCTGCAACAATTATTTATTGAAAAAAAAAATGTTGAAATCCCATAACTTCAGTCCAGCTCAGTTAGATTTTGTCTATAAAAATAAAAGAAATATGGAAGGGAGATAAGGAAACATAACTCAGATGTGTGTGATTAAAACATACTATGCAAATGCATCATATTATCAGAATGAATCCCATTATTAGATATAGTTAATACATGCTAATGAAAACACCAAAATAGGAGAAATACAGTTGCCTTCTGAACATCAGCTAAATAGAAAGTACAATGGCATCCAAGGCATCGGCTGACCCAGAAAAGAAGAACACCAATCAAAACCAGCCCTCCTTTACCCACTCCCTCCCTTACCAACAGCTAACAATCACTGCTCTACATTTAAATCAAGTCTCCAGATCCACCACATATGAGAGAGAACATGTACTTGTCTAAATCTTGCTCAATTACTTCAAACTGTCCTTCAGTTTTATTACTTTTCTAAAATGTACAAGAGTTCATTTTTCTTTACGGCTGGATAATATTCAGATGTGCTTACTTACTGTGTTGTAAAGTCCACTCTTTAGGTGGACATCTAGGCTGCTCACCTTAGCTATTGTGAATGGTGCAGTGGACACCACAAACGGGTCTCTTTGTATGTTTGGTTTCATTTTCTTGGAGTGAGTACCCAAACACAAGATAGCAGGGTCAAATGGTAGAACTATTTTTAGTTTCTGAATGCTCTCCACAATGCTCTTTCTAATGGTTGTACTAATTTTTATCACCTCGGTCAATGACGATTCATTCATTTCCTCTTCACAACCCACCAGCACTCATTAGTTTATTGTTTTGATAACAGCAATTCTAACAAGTGTGATGGCGTTATTGCAGTGTCTAGTTATACTTCTCTCATGACTAATAGTATTATATTGAACTTTCTAATATATTTATTGGTCACTTTATTTCTCCTTTTGACAACCATTGGTCTATTTCATTTGGATCTTTTTGCTGTTCTTGCTGGGTTTAGAGGTTTTCATATACACTGAATATTAATCCTTTGTCCTGGGAGTAGCTTACAAATGTCTTCTTTCATTCCATAGGTGTCCTTGTACTTTATTCCCATAGATACATTAGTAGATCTAATTCTAATCATATAATATTGGTTCACCTGTGCTTTGAAGCCAGTGTCAAAAAGTTATTGTCTACACTGATGCCTTCAAGTTTTCCTTGTGTAATTTCATAGTTTCAGGTCTGGGTTTCAGGTCTTCGATTCACATTAAGTTGACTTGTATACAGGATGAGAGATCAAGGTCCTATTTAATATATATGGACATCCAATTCTCAGTCTCATTTGCAGCAAAACCTTTGAGTGGTTTTACATCTACCTTCTTGAACTGCATGTATGTATTTGAAATCTGGACCTCCTCCATGTGCTGTGTATAAGGCCAGTCACTCAATGACTACTTTCCTTGCAGATGCCTGGGCATCTTGGCCCCAGTTGGAATCCATACCATTCTGTTTAAAGAGGATAGAAAGGAAAGAACTAGATACTTCATTAGGACAAGCCTCCAAAAGAAATGGAGGACAAAGTATGTTTCTTCTAATTCATCCTCTCCTTAGGAAGAAACTACTTTCCCTTTCTTTTAGAGGATTTAATTTTACTTAATATTGTCACCACTTTCTTTGGATACATTTATTTCCCTGTCTCTAAAATATGAAAATCACTGGGCAGTGGTGGCGCACGCCTTTAATCCCAGCACTTGGGAGGCAGAGGCAGGTGGATTTCTGAGTTCAAGGCCAGCCTTGTTTACAGAGTGAGTTCCAGGTCAGCCAGGCTTACACAGAGAAACCCTGTCTCGAAAAACCAAAATAAAATAAAATATGAAAATCAAAACTATACATACCTAAGGTATGCATGATGGCACAGACCTATAAATCTTAGCACTCATATAACCAAAGCAAGAATATTCTGACTTTAAGACCACCCTGGGCTATATAAGCCCTGCTTTCAAACAGCAGCAGCAGAAGCAACAATAACAACAAGCTAAACTCCTAAATATAATAATTATATGTTACTTCTTGGTGCTTTGATAAAATACAATGACCCAACATGGCTTATAGAAGAAAGAATTTATTTTGGCTTATGGATCCACAGCATCCATAATAGCAAGCAAGGAGCTGAGACATCATACCTTAACCACACCAAGGAAGCAGAGAAGAGAACTGGAAGTAAGGTGAGGCTATAAGCTCTCAAAGCCCACCATTACTGATGTACTTCCTCTAGTAAAGGTGAAACACTTAACGGTACCCTAACCTGTCCCAAATAGCACTACCAACTGGGCACCACGTTTTCAAATATTGGAACCTACGAGGGGATTTTTTATGACAATAGCCACAGTGATCTAAAGCATCAGCATCTTGTCTAATGGTCTTGTCATGGGCCTTGTCAACTGCTCTTGTCTCTCTTCTCCCTACTCAGGTTATGTTTCTAGCAGGACTCTCTTAACATTAATTAGTCAGACATACAGAAAACCTGATGAGTGATTTGATATTCTTAAAAGGTCCCCTCACTCAATTAGAAAAAAATAACATCTTTAATTAACTATTCCATACTGGTCTCCCTGTATAAGCTAGGCTGGAATTAAACTTGAGGGTCACAGTGGGACCACTGGTATAGAATATGATGTAGCATGCCGTATGTAAATAGTATAAAGGTCATGTCTGTGAATGGATGAAAGAACAGTTGGTATCTCACATAGATACCGTGGCACCCCTGACAATCCTTTAACCTTGTTTTGCAGCAAAGGCAGCTGAAATCTATTCATTCAACATGACTAAAAAGCATAAACAGCATAATTTTGGTGCCTACAGTCCTTGTGAGGAATATTAGATCTGTAATTGTTTTAAGTCCAAAGTCCTTAACTAAAACTTGATCTTCATTAAGGTGAACATGAACTAGCAGACGTATTAACAGTTTTGAGGTCTTAATCCAGGCATGACAGTGAAAAAATTAGTCTTAACAATCAAACCATATTAAATCCTAGGCAAAGCAAGGACCTGGCATCTTAGTGCTTTATTTTCAAAAAGGCAATGTTCTCAGAGATAGTTTGTGAGAAACTTCATTGAAGAAATACAATTTTTTAAAAGGTAAAAACAACTCATTTGCCATAATATAAATCCAGTTGATGATAATTCTAACCATTTAAAAAGCTGTGCAGTGGGTGAGAAAATGTGAGTTTGTTGCTCCCTTGTTTGGTCGGCTGCTGAGGTTTTTTGTTTTTAGCAGAAGCCATTCTGGTGAACTTCTGAACTGCTCAGTTATTCACTAGAAGCTGAAGTGATATAAGAATTCTAAACAGAGTATGCGTTCCTTTTAGCCAATCAGGCAGAATGTCCTGTCTTAGTATTTTAATTATCTCCAACTGTCTCTTGTGTTTTTATTCCCAACAAATGTTAGCAGGAGCAAGTTCTGTTGCTTCTCTGTCAAATGACAAAATTGCCAACTAATGGGTATCTAACAGTTATTTCTTTATTGGCTTTAAAAAGACTTGTATGCAATATATTTTTGTTCACAGTCTTCCCCCTTGCCCAAATCCTCCTAGATCCCCTACTCCTTGCCACCCACCTAACTACATGTTATTTTCTTTTGTCTCTATCTCAAAGCAAACTAACAGCAAAAGTCAAACAAAAAGCACACAAAAGTCATGGAGTCTACTGTGTGTTGCTAGCTACTTTTGAGCACAAAGCTTGCCCTGGAGTGTGACTCATATACCCAGACAGACTCCATTGAAGAAAACTGATCTCCTCTTTCCCTGCAGGTGTCAACTGCAAATAGGTTCTTGCTAGGGTGGGATCTTATGTCCACTGTCCCTTCTTTCTAGAATTTTGTCTGCTTTGAACCTGTGCAGGTCTTGTGAATGCTGGCAGTTTCTGCGTGTTTGTATGTGCATCAGTCCTATTCAGTCTAGATGTTGGACTTACTCAACACCTCTGGCTCTCACAACCTTTTTGTTTCCTCTTCTGCATAGATCCATGAGTCACAAGAGGAGGGGTTTGATGAACACATCCTATATAGAGCTGAATGTTCCAAGGTTGTTCACTGTCTGCACGTTGTCTGGTTGTGGGTTTCTATATTAACCATCATCTATGGCAAACAGACACTTCTCTGATGAGAGCTGAGCAAAACACTAATCACCTGAAGTAATTTTTACTGCTAAGGCTTCAATCTGGAAGGTTCTAGAGTCTGTAAAATCTTATCTAGGCCTAGAATGTTTTCAGCTTCTGAGACTTGCTGCTGAATAAGCTTCCCCTTTCTTGTTCTTTCTTATCTCTAGCTGGCTGGTTCAACCTCAGCTGTTCTGTCTCAAATTCCTCTTCAAGCTGACTGACTCAATCTAGCTTCTCTCTCTTGAGTCCCTTGAATTGTTCTGCTTGACCGATTACTAACTTTGGCAATTTGTTCTAATCTTATGACTCCTTCCCATTCTCTGGCTCATTTTGTCTTCACCTGTGTCTAGATTGTTCTCTGCAACCAGCCTCTGTACAACTGTCCTGAAAAAAAAACCTGCCTCCTTTTTTTCTCTGCATGGCCCCTGCCAAGTAGCTTCCCAGTCCTCTCAACATGAAAGTTGGGAATATCCTATTCTAGCAAATCTTTTTCTGATTCATCACTTTGTCTGTCTATCAGTTAGACATCACTTTCAAACATGGTGCTTCCTTCTACAAACTAGCATTACCATCATTGCTTAAGATTAAGTTGTGTACTAAGGATATGTCTGTGTTCCAGACATAGGGATTAAAGGTGTATGCTAAGGGCTGAGCCACATCACAATTAAAAACAGGGTTTTTCAGTAAATAACATATTCCTAGTGTTCAGAATGTGATCAAATATCTTGCTACAATAATCCAATCCTGGCACTAAGGATTTTATTTGGTAACATAAGACTGAGGACTGTCTTCACCACTACATGGTAACTTGTAGTGCACAGACTGCCACCTTACAAATACAAAAGCAAATCTGGTATAGACGAGCATATCAAACAAAAACACTGTGAGCAAATTCTACACTCTAATAAACTATGAGACAACAAAAGCAACTCTGCCTCAAAACATACTTCAAGGACAAATAAAGGTTAAGAAAATGATATAAAATGGAGAAGAGACCTAAGGATTTCTAAAGATAAGAAATAATTTATAAATATGAATAGTTTATTAGACAATTTATCATACTGAGAAAGTGTTGACAAAATTTGGGTGTGGTATTTGCATTGTAGTCTTAAAGGGCACTTGCTTTTAGAAATGCATGCTAAAGTACTCCTGGATATAATTACAGAATTTACAGAACTATGCCTTTCACAAGCCAAGTGGCAAATTAGAAGAAAAAACGAGTTGAAATTAATTTCCCCACCAGTTGATCACTGTCAAGGCTAAATGAGAGATCTGTGGAGCTTCCATGTAATTACCTTGATTCTAATTTTGAATTTCCCCTTGTTTTCCTTTGCCTCCAATAGCAGCTGGGACGCACGGACTATCTGGCTAAACAACATACTCTCATTCTCTTCTAGGGTACCCAGCTAAACAACATTTTCTCATTCTCTTCTAGGGTACTCTGCCTTACTTGCAGAAGGCCACTTTCTTGATGCATTGTCACATAGCTTTCTCTTTGTGTGTACCTATCCCTGGTGTCTTTGCCTTTCTTGCAAATGGCCACCTTCTGCTATATTCTTCTATAGTCATTTCTTTAACTGTATATATTTCTGGAGCCTCTTTATGTGTCTAAATTTCTTCTTACAAAGACTTTGGACTTGTGGGATTAAAGTCCAATTCCATCTTAACCTTAGTATTTCTTTAAAGCCTCTATCTTCAAAAACAGTCATATCCTCAGGTACTAGAAGTAGGGCTTCAAAATATGAATTTCAGAAGGACATAGTTCAATCCACAACAGTATAATAAAACTTTAAAGATAATGCATAAGATATGATATTTTTAATATAATATTTAAAGTCAAAATAAATAGACAAATCTCATAACTTCATAAAGTTAAATTCAAAATATATGAATTGTTTCTTGGCCTAGAACTTAAACTTGTCTTACATTTTCACCTTTTTCTTTCCAGGGGTCTGCACACTCCACATGTCTGTAGGAGGGTGGGGCAGTATACTTTCCTAAAGTGAAATTCTGACATCTTAGAAATCAAAGTTAATCAACAATAAAATGAAATCTTGTTACAAGTAGAAGAATATCATCACCTTAAGAATATTAAACTTTACTTTCAAAATTAAGCACAAATTTGGAAATTGGTATTATTTAGATAAAAACCTAATGGAGAAAATTTGTAAATAAATCAATTTAGTCCAGAAACATCTACCTTGGTGGAGACCATTAGTCAAAGCCATAATCCTTGTCTTTCTCCTACTTACACAACAGGATTTACATGAAATCATAGAAGACATTTACTTTACACAAATCTTGTAAAATAATACTGTAGCTGTAAGTCAGCAATGATAAAACGTTGACAACTCGGATGAATAGGGCCAAGCAAGGTAATAACATTTAATGGGAATAAATGTACAATTGTGCACAAGGGACTAAAAAAATGCTTACTTTCAGAAAGATAAAAGTACAGATAAGACTATACATGAGGGCTGGAGAGATGGCTCAGTGGTTAAGAGCACTGACTGCTCTTCCAGAGGTCCTGAGTTCAATTCCCAGCAACCACATGGTGGCTCACAACCGTCTGTAATCTGATGCCATCTTCTGGTGTGTCTGAAGACAGCTACATTGTACTCACATAGATAAAATAAATAAATAAATCTTTTTTAAAAAAGACTATACATGAACTCACATTCAGCTTTACATTAACTCACATTAAACTTTTTGTTGTAATTTTTAGTTAGCAATAAGTGCACTGAAGGTCAAGAATGTGCTTACTAAGAGTTAATGTATCCTGGTCGGATCTGCCTGCTATCCCAGTTGGTCCACTTGGGACAGTCTGAAGAGGTGAGTGGCACATGGTCCCCTGAGCCCCACTGTCTAGCTCTGGACTTGCTCTTTGGTCCAGAGAAGACTTGTAGGTCCCAAAGAATATCCTGCATCCCATAAAACTAACCATATTGGAAATTTGCCCAAACACCCATCTTAGTCAGAACTGCCCTCCATCTCAGTTGGTCTTCCTGGAACACACAGCCTGCAGAGTCAGATTCACCTACCATCCCACTTGGGTCTGACTGGGACACAGCCTTCAGAGTAGGGTTCACCCAGGACACTGGCTGCAGAGTAGGGTCTGTCTGAGGCACAGTCATCAGAGTCAGGTACCCTGAACTTCATTATTTAGCCCACAGCTTCTCTCACCCACTTTCCTGAGAAGTCCTACTGCCATAAGGATCATCCAGCCAACACTAGGGAAAACCAGAGCCCTAAAGAACAGCCTAAGAACACAATCAACAAGATATGAATAAAATTGTCCAAGACCTAAAAAAAAAAAGGGGGGGAGAATAGTTATAAAGAAAACCCAAACTGGGGCAATCCTGGAGATTTAAAAACAACAACAACAAAAGAAAACCTAGAGAAGAGAACAGGAACAACAAATGCAGGTATCACCAACAGAATACCAAGATACAAGGGAGAATCTCAGCTGTAAAAGATACGATAGAAGAAATCAATATATCTGTCAAATTCATAATCTAAAAAGTTCATGAACACAAAACTTCCATGAAAAGACCAAACCTAAGAATAATAGGGATAAAAGAAGGAAAAGATTACCAGTTCAAAGGTCCAGAAATTAACTTCAACAAAATCATAAAGAAAAATTTCCCTAACCTATAGAGAGAGATACCTATAAAGGAACAAGAAGCTTACAGAACACCAAACATATTAAACAAAAAAAGATAATCCCTCCACCACATAATAATCAAAACACTAAATATATAGAACAAAGAATTTTAAAGGCAGCAATGGAAAAAGACCAAATAACATATAAAGGCAGACCTATCAGAATTATACCCAGTTTCTCATCCGAGACTCTAAAAGCTAGAAGGGCCTGGGCAGATGTCTTCCAAATCCTAAGAGACCACAGCTTCAGCCCAGATTGCTGTAAATAGAAAACATTCAGTCATTATAAACAGTGAAACCAAAATATTCCATTTCAAAATCAAATTTAAACAATACCTTTCCACTAACTCAGCCCTCTGGAGGATACTACAAGGAAAACTCCAATCCAATGAAGCTAACTATACTCAAGAAAACATAAATAATTGATTTCATATATCGAATCCAATAGAAGACAGACACATTCACATACACATACTTTCAACCACCATCAACATCAAAATAATGGGAAGTAACAATCATTGGTCACTAATATCTCTCAACATCAATGGACTCAATTCCCTAGTTTAAAAGGCACAGGTTAACACAATGGATGCATTAAACATAATACATCATTCTGCTATATGAAAAAAAAGACCATCTCAGCAACAAAAATAGTCATTATGTCAGTATAAAAGGTTGTAAAAAGGTTTTCCAAGACAACAGACCCAATAAACAAGCTGGAGTAGATATTCTAATATCTAATAAAATAGATTTTCAATGGGAAGTAATTGAAAGAGACATTATTAAGGATGCCTTATTACTCATAAAAGGAAAAATCCATCAAGAGAACATCTCAATTCTGAATATCTATGTTCCAAATGCAAGGGTACCCATATTTGTAAGAAAAACATTACTAAAACATAAATCACACATAGAAACCCACAAATTTAATAGTGGGTTACCTCAACACCCCCTCTCACCAATGGACAGGTCACTGATACAGAAACTAAACAGAGAAACAATGACACTAACAGAGGCTATGATTCAAATGGACCTAACAGATATCTATATAACATTTCACCAAGACACAAAAGGATATACCTTCTTCTAAGCACTTCACAGAACCTTTTCCAAAATTGATCATAAAATTGACCACAAAGCAAGCCTCAACAGATACAAGAAAATTAAAATAACCCTTTACATCTTATTAGATCTCAATGGATTAAAGTTAGACTTCAACAACAACAGCAACAAGAGAAAGTCTACATATTTATAGAAACTGAACAACTCTCTACTCAGTCATCACTGGATCAGGAAAGAAATGAAGCAAAAAAGACTTTCAAGAATTCAAAGAAATAAATTGGGCACAACATACCCAAACTTATGAGACAGAATGAAAGCAGTGCTAAGAGGAAAGTTTATAAAACTAAGTACCCTCATAGAAATTGAAGAGTTCTTATATTAACAAATTAAAAATACATCTGAAGTCTCTAGGAAAAAAATAAGCAAACACACCCAGGAGGAATAGACAGCAGGAAATAATTAAATTCAGTTAGAAACACAGAGAACAATACATAGAACCAAAGAAACCAAACGCTAGTTCTTTCAAAAAAATATCAAAATAGACAAATCCTTAGCCAAACTAACTAAAAGTCAGAGAGACAGTACCCAAATTAACAAAATCAGAAATGATAAAATGATAATGGGAAACATAATAAAAGACATTGAGGAAATTCAAAGAATTACTAGGTCTTAGTTCAAAAGCCTGTCCTTCACAGAATTGGAAAATCTAAATGAAATGTATGCTTTTCTAGACAGATACCAATTACCAAAGCTAAATCAAGATCAGGTATTGAAACAGCCCCCTAGTCCCTAAGGAAATACAAGCAGTCATAAGTAGTTTACCAACCAAAGGGGAAAAAACCCAGACCAGATGACTTTGGTGCAGAATTCTACCAGACTTTCAAAAAATATTTAATGCCAGTACTCCTCAAACTATTCCACAAAATAAAACAGAAAGAACACTGCTAAATTCATTCTATGTGGCCATAGTCACCCCGGTAAGTGAACACAAGGATTCAACAAAGAAAAAGAATTTCAGGCCAATTTCCCTTATGAACATTGATGTAAAGATACTCAATAAAATACTTGCAAACAAAATCCAAGAACATATCAAAGATATCATCCACCCATGATCAAGTAGGCTTCATCCCCAGGATGCAGGGGTAGTTCAATATATGAAAATCCAACAACATAATCACTATATAAACAAACTGAGACAAAGAAATACATGGTCATCTCATCTCACTAGATGCCAAAAAGACATTTGACAAAATCCAACACCCTTTCATGATAAAAGTCTTGGAGAGAGCATGGATATAAGGTACATACCTAAACATAATAAAGGCAATATACGAAAAGTCAATAACCAACACCAAATTAAATGGAGAAAAACTTAAACATTTCCATTAAAATCGGGGACAAGACAAGGCTGTCCATTATCCCCTTATCTTTTCAATACAGTGGTTGAAGTTCTAGCTAGAGCAGTAAGAAAACTAAAGGAGACCAAGGAGATAAAAATTGGAAAGAAAAAAGTCAAAGTATCACTATTTGCAGATGACATGACAGTATATATAAGTGACCCCAAAAATTCTACTAGAGAACACACGACTGGTAATCACCTTCAGCAAAGTGGCTGGATACAAAATTAACTCAATGAAATCAGTAGCCCTCCTCTACCCAAGCAATAAACAGGCTGACAAAGAAGTTAGACAAACAGCATCCTTTCACAATATCCACAAATAACAAATTCTTTGGTGTAACTCTAACCAAGCAAGTGAAAGACCTATATGACAAGAACTTCAAGTCTCTGAAGAAAGAAATTGAGGAAGATATCAGAAGGTGGAAAGATCATGAGCCCTTGTTCATGAATCAGTAGAATTAACATAGTAAAAATGGTCATCTTACCAAAAGCAATCCATACATTCAATGCAATTCACATCAAAATTCCAACACAATTTTGCAGACCTTAAAATAGATATTGTCAACTTCATGTGGAAAAACAAAAACCCCAGGATAGCTAAAATGATCCTGAACAATAAAAAACCTTCTGGAGGTATTACTATCCCTGACTTCAAGCTGTACTACAGAGAAAATGTAACAAAAACTGCATGGTACTGATATAAAAAGACAGGTGGATCAATGGAATTGATTTCAAGGACCTAGAAAGAAACCCACACACCTATGGACACTTTATATTTGACGAAGAAGCAAAAACCATACAATTGAAATGGGAGAGCATCATCAACAAATGGTGCTGTATTAACTGGATGTCTACATGTAGAACAATACAAACAGATCCATATTTATTACACTGCACAACACTCAAGTCCAAATGGATAAAAGACCTCAATGTAAAACAAGACACACTAAATCTAATAGAACAGAAAGTGTGGGATCACCTTGAAATCATTGCTACATGAGACAACTTCCTGCACATATATAGCAGATGAGCAGCTTGGTCTTCATGTGGGTCCCCCACCAACTGGATCAGGGGCTGTCCCTGAGCCTGTTGCCTGCCTGCCTAGCTGCCTGGCTGCCTGCCTGGCTGCCTGCCTACCTGCCTGCCTGCCTGCCTGCCTGCCTGCCTGCCTGCCTGCCTGCCTGCCTGCCCGTGAATCTAGCATCCCTACCTGAACTGCTTTGTCTAGCCTCAGTGGGAGAAGGTGCACCTAGGCCCTCAGAGACTTGATGTGTCGAGGGGTGACACCCAGGGGAGAGTTTCCTCTAGAGAAGGGAAACTGAAATGGGAGGGGGAGGACTTGCATGAGGGGTACTGGGAGGAGAGGAAGGGTTGATGTTGGGTTGCAAAGTGCATAAATAAATAATTTTTTAAAGAAAGAGTTAATGTATCACCAAGCTACATTGAAAACAACACAGCCACTCAAAAGAAAGAGATGATCTCATTTCAGTCAAGTCTGTCTATGCTTCCTCTAGAACATTTTCTTTCAAGTGATACCTCAAAGTATAAATGCCAGATGGTAAAAATACCAAGTTCTGTCCACATGAATAACAACAATGAACTTGAAGCTAAGTCAAGGTTAAACAAGGCTGAAGAGAGATAGGACTTACCGTTAAAGATCTTAAGGGCCAATAAGTGAGAAGACTTTAACCCTATATCCCATGGCCCATGTGGGAAGAGTGGATTTCGTCTGTCCACCCTTTTTCCTCCTTCAGAAATCATCACTTCCTCAGAGATGTATCATTCCTTAGCCTGTAGTGGTGAGCTAGTTAAACCACTTTGGCTCCTGGCAAATTGCGCTTCTAGGCACCTGCCAGAGCCCTCTGGATTTGTGAATGAAAGACACACACACTAGCTTAATTTCTATATGCCTTGATTAGCTCAATGGTTGGGCACTTCTAAAACTCCCCAAAGCCAGTAAATACTCCACTCCAGTATTCCTGGCTTAACACCTCCTAAATCCACATTTTATCTTTATTTCCCTGGCTCCTTCTGCACACCCCCTTATCTTTGCTGTCCAAGATGCTTCTGGGCAGCCCTTCTAGGGGCTTTCCTTCTTGTACCTACATTCCAGCTGTTACTCCTTCCTGTTCCTTCCCAGTGAAGTCTGCCCTACCCCTTCTCCTAGTGACCCTTTCTCCTCCTCTTCTTCCTCTTCCTCCTCCTCCATTATTCCTTCTGTAACCTAGAAGTCCAGCCATGTTCATTGCCCAGCCATCAGCCATTGGCTCTTTATTGATCAACCAAAAACCAATTGGGGACAGGGACCTTCAGCATTTGGACATGCAAATTCCTGATTTTGGAGGCCAAATTAAGACAAAGCACTAGAGCCAATCCCTGACATTATCCCAAAGTCAAGCTTTCCAGACACTGGCTGTAGCTTCCCTCTTTATTCTTCTCCATTGGGCAATCATTCTGTTTTTAATTGTTTGTCAGAGCAGGTTAGCCTGCTGTCATTGATTGATTTGGGTCACATAAACTGGGTGACTTGTAAGCAATGGAAATGTATTCCTCACAATACTGAAGGCTGCAAGTCCAAGAAAAATGTACTGACAGATTTGCAGCTATGAACTCATATCCTGGTCCAGGGATGGCACCCCGTTTCTCCTCTCACTTGCTCTCTTTTTTTTTTTTTTAAAGGAATCACAATCACGAGGCCTCTGCTGTCAAGACCCAACCACTTCCAAGAGAGCCCTCCTCCTATACCATCCTTTTGGGGAGCCAGGGTTTCAATTTATTAAAGTGGGGTGGATACAACATTCAGACCATGACAACCTACAGAATTAAAAGTTGCTAGACAAGGTAGATCAGGTTTGATTGGTCAGCTCTATAAACTCACCCCTACCATAGATGGTTGAATGAGTAATCATGAGAAAGATGAAGAAGTAGGAAGATATTTTAAAATACTGTTTTACTGAGTTTTTCAATTAGCCTGAAGAAGGTAGCATCTTTGCAACTGTGGAGGCCATGCTTCGGGGCTAAGCAACAGTGAAGTTGAGATGAATGTGACTAGGTTGAGTGATTTTTTTTTTTGAGCTTACTGTTAACTAAGAGCATGTTAAATTTTGTTGAGAAAGATTATGCACATTACATCATAGATTGTGCTTTAGCAATCAGTTCAATTCCAATCCACATTAGAGAGTTAATAACACAAATGTTATCTATCTACATAATAGATTCCATTCAACCTCAAATGTCATGTATGTTTTAGGCCATGATTTCTATCTTCTTCCCCCCTACTCTTCCAAGCTGATGACGAGCTATAGCATCATTAGAATACAGAGGAATTTAGGAAACAGTAGCCAACAGTGATGTGAGGTCAGCCCTGGAGAAAATTATTTCTGATTTCCTTAGGATCCGCTGTGCCAAAAAAGAAATGCAGATATGGGAAATGACACAAAGTCATTCCCTCTGCATTTCTTTCTCTCCTGATTTAATGTTTTACAAGGGCCCAGTTCTCCATAGAAACAGATCAGATTTACAACAAATACAAAGATTGCATCTTTTATTTATAAGGGAAAAAAAACATCTCAAATACTTTTCATTAAAACCTTGTGGCCTGCTGTACTGGCTTTAAGAGTATTAGTCAAGCGTTACATAATTTTTGCTATTCTGTTGAAGGTCACTGTACTCATAGGTTACTAAAACTATCAGGTCATACTGATAGTATGACCTCAGTGACTAAATTCTAATTTACCATGATCCATGTTTGCTACCCTACTCCCATTGCCTTCCTTCCAGGAAAGCTTTTTGTTGTTATTGTTAAAAGTATTCTTCATCACTAATTTAATTCATAGAGAGTTATAGGATTCAAAACACAATGTTACTAATAGTAATAGAAACAGATAAATTATTTATTTTGAACCATATTACATCACTTGAGGATTTTGAAGAAAAGTGGGGATTGTGGTACAGATAAGATAAGGACGAGAATAATAATCAGAATAGGAAAACCGGACTGTTGGGTGTACCTACACACCAGGCCAAAAGGTTGAGCGAACCACACACATACAAAAAAGACATCCCAAGTATGCTAATGAAAATATCGCTATCACTTTTAAATATATGCTAGTTCTTTCTGGAGACTTCCTTACTACAAGACAAGGAGGTTAAGGTCTGCATTACTGAGAGGTTATAAAGAGAACAAGAGCCTCATAATTTCAGATGCTCACTGTTTCCGGTCTGTACAATGTTAGCACTTGAAAACCAAGGAGCAAATGCATGGCTTCTGTTTCACTGTTTATGATTACAATTCTGTTTATATTTATATCCTTCTATATGTTCCACGGCTTTAAATAGATCCTGTCTGTCAATCATTGTGGTAATTCCTGTGCCTTATATAACTTCAAATATGTCTCTGAGGGGGAGATATATATGGTATGGATACTGCTGGTCCATAGATCACAACATAGACCCCAACATTAAGAACACCATTGGTAGGGGGCCTGTCTACTCGGTTGTCCTGTGAATTTATGCATCCTTCCCTCTGTGTCACTGGTAAGAAATTTTCAGGTGGAATTACAGTGAGTACATAAGAAAAAAACACTCTTAACATTACTACTTCAAGCAGAGCAATAATAGCATCTCAAGTTGTCCTGAAGGTAGGAAACTATATTTGACAGGCTTGAATTACGCAGACTTCAAGCCAATCACTGAGCAGCACGATGTCTGCCTATGTTAAAAAGTGTTTGTGTAATAAACAGAACTGCAAGTCATTGTTTATGTCTGGGAAGTGAAGTAACACAGGTCAAATTTTCCAGATAACTGTTGCTTATCTTTTCAGCGTAGAAACATTTATTTTTAATTGAGATGTTTCTAGTGTTAGTGTTCTCAGTAAGTCTTCAATCTAAAGAGTACCATTTGACCCTATCTACAGTCACACGGGTTGATATGAATTATTTCATGGTATGTGATGGCAAAAGATTCTCAGGTCCATGTGGGATTATATGCTCTGGGAAGACAGTAAGAGTCTCAGGGGACTCTCTCAGAGGTTTCTCAATCGCTTGGAAACAATCTTCTGCCCTCCCCCCCCCCCCCCCCGCCATGAGCAGCTACCATAGCACACTGTTTTCCAATTGCTTTCTTCTTGAATTTTCTAGTCTGTTTTTTGTGTGTGCACACATGTTATGCATGTGTGCATGTGTGCGTGTGCGTGTGCGTGTGTGTGTGTGTGTGTGTGCGTGTGACAGAGAGAGGTGGGGTGAAGAAAGAGACTGACTATGTAGCCCTGGGTGACCAGTAATTCCCTAGGTAGATTAGGCTGTACTAGATATCAAAGAGATCTACCTGCCTCTACTCACCAAGTGCTGGGACGAAAGATGTATACCACAATGACCAACTGATGGCTTGGGGTTTTTTTGTTTTTTTGTTTTTTTATTTTTTTTTTTTTTGGTTGTTTGTTTGTTGAAATTTTTTAAATTAATTTTTATTGGGTATTTTATTTACATTTCAGATGTTATCCCCCTTTCCACATTTCCCCCCACCCAGAAACCCCCTATCCCATCCCTCCTCCTCCTGCTTCTATGAGGATGTGCCCCCACCCACCCACTCTACCTCCCCACCCTCGAATTGCCCCACACTGGGGCATCCAGCCTTCGAGGGACCAAGGGCTTCCTCTTCCACCTATGCCCGACAAGGCCATCCTCCCCTACATATGCAGCTGGAGCCATGCTTTGTTTTTTATGTGATATTCTAGGGAAGATTCTGAAACAGGTTTTCCTCTCACGTCTGACTGCTTTGTTTTTGCAGCATTGAGAACAGAATCTACAGCTAAACAAGGGCTCTATAACGACACCAAATCCCCAGTCTTCCTCCTGTGCTTTCAAAGCAGAAGCCTTTCTTCAGAGCTTTGGGTTACTGGTTACTTGAATCAATATGATCTTTTCACTTTAAATAAATCCCACCAAGTCTGAGCCCCTTAACTCTTACTCTGACCACAGAATACTCACTGATCCCGGTGTCCTTACAGTACTGGATCAAGTACTGTCCCATGACTTTTAGTAAATGATTATATTCTTGGACATTGAGGAATTCTTGTTTATTATGAGATGGCTCCATGATCTCCAAGGGTATGTTCACAATTCCAATCACACCTGCACCAAGTCTGTGGGAGTAAATATATGTTTGAACTTTGTAAAAATCAGACTAAAGAAAAAGAAAAGGCAAACATGCACCGATCATTTGCAGTCAAATCTTCCACAAATAAATACACAGCCTTGGTGTGGACCATACTGAAGTGACTATGCTAACTTAAAGATATTTTATTATCCATAGAGGTTTCTGGAGAGTTTGGTTCTTGTTCTACAGTGTCACCTCAGAATCATTGACCAGTTAATAATATTCTTTCCAAACCTGTTACTTTTGTGGGGAGCCCAGGTTGGAAAAAAAGAATAAACTTTAAGCAAAAATAACTGTAATCCAAGTATCTTCACAAAATGACCCAATGTGGACCTTTAAGCCTGATACTGGACAAAAAGAACTGCTTTCTTTGTCCCTATTACATCTGTCAGGCTACACATCTCACCATTACAGTGGCTCTTAGGCACTCACAGAGCTCCTGTAAGGGAACATAACAGGCATAGAGGGGACAACAGCCATCTGATTGTTAGTTAGCCTGATGCACAAAGGTTTTTTGGTTCTTTTTTTTTTTTTTTTTTTTTTTTTTTTTTTTTTGCTTTACTAGGGGCACAGGCTATACATCCACCTGGGATATTCTGATTTTTGACATTACAAAATTTAGGGGAAAACCTCCTATGTCCTGGAATACAAGAGGACTCCTCACTGCTCCTGCCATAGGATATATCACTAATTCCTAACTTGAGGCTCCTGACATCTTCATATTTCATAACATTCCTCTTCTACCCTGTCCTCCTTGGTTACTCGTTCTGTGAGTCTAAATTTATGTCGCAAACAGAAGGCCTGATGTGACTCTCTTGTTTACTTCTGGCCCTTCTCATACAACATTCCTTTATTCATTTTACCATGAATTTATTCACACAAGCATTCAAAGTTAGCACCTGGACATGTTCCAGGAACTCAAGACTCAGACAAAAGCAAGAAAGACAAGGTCCCTAGGTCTCATTCACTGAAGAATGACAAGCATGACATTAGCAAGTAGATAAATGTACAGGATCATGTTACAAGGTGATAAGTGGTTTAAGAAAATAAAGTGGGCACTAAATTATGTGAAAAGTGACAGATGGGTGTGACAATCGAGCCCAGTTTTAATTAGGTAATCAAAGAAGGGGCTTTAGCATTCATGCCTGAACAACATGCCAAGGCCAATAGTGAGAAAAATCTAAGGACAGGAAGCTTAATAGCAATTGCTAAGCTAACTGCTCCAAGAGTTTAAGCAATGAAAGCCAACTAATTTGAGTTTTAGAAAATCACTCTACAAATTAGAAAGAAAAAACTTAACTAGCCCTACTTGCAGATAACATAATTCTGTGCTTAAGAGACCCTAAAGATTCTACCAGAAAACACTTAGGCCCCATAAATCCTTCCAGCACTATATCAAGATACAAATTTCATTGTATAAGCAAGTCAGTAGCAATATTCATGTCTTTTTATATTTTAATATTGCTATTGGCACATATTAATTACACATGAAAATAACATAGTAGCTTTTTAAAAATACCAACAATGAGGGCATGGGAAAACTCCATCTAGAACAAAACCAACTAGAACAAACTTAACTCAGGATATAAAAGACTTCTACATTTTTAAGACAATGAAGAAAGAAACTTAGGGAAAATCTCCCATGTTCATGGATAAAGATAATTAATATTGTGAAAAGAATATATTACCAAATATACATATTCAATGCAATCCCATCAAAATTCCAATAATATTCTTCACCAAACCAAAATAAAATCTTAAAATTCATATGGAAGCACAAAGTAAAAACATCCCCCCAAATAACAACCCTTAGCAGAAAAAAGAGTGGGAGAGAATCACAACACTGGGTATTATGAACCACACTTTAATATAGCATGGAGCTGACATAGAAACATGAAGAACCCAGACAGAAGCATACACAATCATAACCATTCATCTTACGGCAAAGCTGGTAAAAACATATGTTGCAGAAAAGACTAGTTCTCAGGAAACTGGATTTTCATACTCAGAAGAGTGAAGCTGGATCTATATCTCCCTCCCTGACCACAAAATTAATTAAAAATGGACCAAAGGCCATAAAATAAGACCTGAAACTTTGCAACTGCTGGGGGAAACATTCAGGTAACTGACAAGGTAAGAGTTGAGAAATCCATAACATGGTTCCTTACATGATTAGAGTTTGGATATTTTTTTCTCTGTTAACATTTCTTTAATTTGTATTACCTTTTTACTTGGCAAAATTAGAAACCTAAAGAGATGTGATAAGGGATAGAAAGACATAAGGAAATACACTGGAAGTAATATTTTTTTACAATGTGATTTTCTCATGCAAGACTGCACACAGCTTCATCATATTATAGATTAGACATATCAATGCCTGTGTAGTGAGAGGAAGGGTGAGTGAAGAGCACGACACCTACTGGTGTTATAATGAATTGCACATCTAGCTCCACAGACAGAAATGGGCTGTGACCTCCTTACACTGCCTTTAAATGGAGAAATGAACTACTTACAATGACTTCGTCTTCAGCTGGGGGCCAACCTTCTCGTACATTTTGATCAACCGGTTATTACTGTAAATGAACATTCCAGCTTGTCTTTTGTCTTCTATGTGCACTCCAAAGAACAGAGAGAGAGTTCTTGCTTTCCTTAGTGCCCTAGAATTGTATTTAGAAAAGCTGTTCAATTAAGGAAAAATATAAAATTTATAAAATGTCTAATAAATAAATTCTGGATTAAAATTCTTCAAATTACTTAATTAAGAAAAAGTCCCTTGTAGGTGTACCCATCTTCTTGAATTTTAGTTCATTCCAGATATAATCAAGTTAACAAGGAAGAATAACTATCACAAGTCCACTCCTTGTCAACTTAACATACAATCATATCTCCTTATCGCATGCTTAATTTCCAAATGAAAACAATAAACAGGTCACAATTACACCTATCATAATATAACTACCATACCCACAATCATAAATGCATTATATATTTAACTATGTCATAATTTTACCTAACGTGATATACCTTTCCCATGCATAGCCACAAAAGCACTATAAATTTTTAGGATAGGTGGCAATCTCTCGAGAGAGACATTCTTTAAGTCTCTCAACTTACATATGATAACCATTGATATTCCCTTAATTGGTGTTAAATTACATAACAAAGAAATTGAGGATAGAAAACACAAATATTTGCACAAATAGATTCTTTTTTACTTGTTTGGTTGGTTTTTTGTTGTTTTTGTTGTTGTTGTAGTTTTTCAAGACAGGGTTTCTCTGTGTAATCCTGGCTGTCCTGGAACTCACTCTGTAGACCAGGCTGGCCTCGAACTCAGAAATCTGCTTGCCTCTGCCTCCCAAGTGCTGGGATTAAAGGCGTGCGCCACTACTGCCCAGCCACAAATAGATTCTTAACAAAATATGGCAGAAACACCCATGTCAATTATAATACTCACTGCTGCAAATGGTCCTGTAGATTTAGCTGACACTTTATAACTACCTTCCTCTACTACACATTCTGTATTCCCTCCACCCTAAAAGTCTTGGCTCTTCTCATGGAGGAGTATCCCATACCTTCATTCCTAATGGGTCTACCTATATCCTTTGTAATCCTACCTCAATTAGCTTGTGGTAGTTTACTATTGACTTTAATTACAGGATATAGAAACACCAAGATATGCCCTAAAAGTCCTCCAGAATTCCAAACATAATCTTTACTATCTCCATTGTGGAGAAGCAATCCAATATCCCCTTGGTAATCTGGATCAAGCATCCCTCTTAACACTTATTCCTATCTTAGCCTGTTTGCTTAAAGGCATCAGTGTTTGTCTCTGCTGTTGGAAGATCTGGCATTCAGCCACAGCTGTAGCCAAGTCAGCCTTCTATAAGTGGAAGTCCAGGTTGTCAAGCCCATGCATAACTTCCATCTCTGCTACCATGGCTACTTTTTTCATGGGCCCATTGGTTAATTTCAGCGATGCCTATGGAAAGGGTCTGACTGCCCACAGAACAGATTATTGTATCGATATCTACTTGATTACTAAACACCTCCTCTGCTGACATCACCTTTTGATGAACATTTACATGAGCCATGAATATCTTCACATTCTTCATTCATTTGGAGAGATCTATTGATGTACTTCTTCCCCGGATATATTTCTCATCAATTTTCCAATCGTGATGTGTTCAAGTCCTTGTCCATCCAGCCAATCCACTGACATGAATCAGTGAACAACTGCACATCTGGCCATCTTTCCTTTCAAACAAAATGTATGACCATGTGTGTGTACTGCCCAAAAATCTGCCCACTGGGAAGATTTCCCTTCACCAGTGTCTTTAAGTGTTGTTCCAGAAACAGGCTATAATACTTCCCTGTCCACTTCTGGGTGGTGCCTGCATAATGTGCCGAACCAACAGTAAAAAGAGGCCCTAGTCTTCTCTCCCTCAGTCATCTGATCATAGGGCACTGTATAATGCCATCGGTGCATGCTTGAGAGGAGATGGTACCGTAACAGCATTAGAACCATAGACATTTAGACAACTTCTTGTAACCTGTTTGTGCCTTCAAGGACCTGCTCTGAACATAACACATAAATATCATTTCCATTTGACAATGGATTGCTACCAAGAAAGTCCTACTTTATGGCTTAGTGAGCCACAACTCAGGCCATTTGGTAACTTTGTGGGCTATTATCAAATTTTCAGATCCAATAGCAGGCTAAGAGCTGTTTCTCAAAGGGAGAATAGTGTCTGCAGACGGTGTCAAAGCCTTACTCCAAAATCCCAAAGTCTCCTCTTGGATTCACCTATAGCAGCTTGCATCCCTGTCTGCCACTTATATCTCAAGTACCAATAGGTCTGCTGAATCATGGCCCAAGTGGCAGCCTGCACAGCATCCTGGATTTGTTAAAGACCCTTCTCTTGTTCCAGGCTATACTCAAAGCTAGTGTATTTCCAAGTCACTTGGTATATGAGCCAAAGTAGCACTCCAAGTGAGGAGTGTGCTGTCTCCAGAATCCAAATAGGCCCACAAAATGTTGTGCTTTCTTGGTGGCGGGAGTGAAATAATTTACGCTTTGCCTCACAAGGAATATCTCTGCTTGCCCTCCCTACACACTAGTCTCTTAAGAATTTCACTGGGGTAGAAGGCCCCTTGAATTTTGTTTGTAGTTATTTCCCATCTGCTGGTACACATATGTGTTACCAACACATACTAAGTGGTTTCCACTTCCTGCTCACTTAGTCCAATCAGCAAAATGTCATAAATACGCTGGGAATCAATGTGATATTTTGTGGAAGAATAAATGATCACAATATCTTCAAACTAAGTTATGATACACGATTGGAGAGTTAATATATCCTTGAGGTAAAAGTATACTGCTGCCCTTGCCAATTGAAAGGAAAACTACTTCTCATAGTCCTTATGAACAGGTACCAGAAAAAGGCATAGCTGCATCTCATGTACCAGGAGATGTGTTAATTTGCTGAAGAACACCAGATCTTGTATAGCAGCTGCAGTTACAGAGTCACTATTTGAATGAGTGTTCAACAGTCATTTGTCATTCTCCATAATCCATCTGTCTTCTTTACTGGCCAGACAGGAAAGTTAAAGAAAGATGTGGTGGGAACCACCAACCCTGCATCTTTTAAGTAAGTACTTAACAGTGGCACTAATTTCCGTAATTCATGGAGAGGTGTGATACAGTTTTCAATTCAGCTATTTACTTGACACAGGCAACTCTAAAGGTTTCCCTTTAGCCTTTCCAGCTATAAAAGCCCTTACTTCACAGGTCACGAAAACATTAGAATTTATCTATCCCAATTACACATTCTGTGACTGAGAAAATAATCACCCGATGAAATCTAAAACTCACTGAACATACTGTGGGTCAGGCTTCATAAACACCTGACCTCTCTCTATATGCCCCTAATTTAACTGGAAGACCACAGTGTTTCTTGGGATCCAACAGAATCTGTATTAATTCAGAACCAGCATCCAATAGACCCAGAAAAAGTCTGATTGTTCCCTTTTCCCAAGCACTCAGTTACCCTGGTAAAAGGCCATATGTTCCTCTCAGGTAGGATTAACAATACAACTCTTATAGGTCTGGAGGTAACTGTCGGTGGGCCCTGAAGAACGTCAGTATTGTCTCGCCTGACTTCTCTTCTGAAGAAAGTTACTGACGGTTTGGAAGACAATGAAGAAATAATTTCCTTTCTCAAAGGTATAAAGGGCAATATTTCAGGGGTGTGGGGTGCACCTCCTGCTGAGAGTAAGAAGACCACACCCTTAAATGAAATAAACCCTTGAAAAAGTGAGGATTTGGAGTTCTCAGCTTCAATAGGGCCCTCTCATACATCACCATCCCAAGTTAGAGGATCCCATTCTGCATCAATTAATAGCCTGGGGCTGGGATTTAAATTTTCACTGTAATTCACCCAATATTTTAATGAAAGCTTTTCATTGATTTTCCATAATGTGAACTTTGTGGTTAATGGAGAAAAGATTCTCTTCCAAGGCACATTTAGAAAACATTAGACTACTTATGCGCATCTGGACGTTGTCAATTTTACTACTGAGTTCAATGTCATCCTACACCGTAGTGAAATGTAAGAAGTTGCTTGATTTTGTCACAAAACTCATTCTTTTCCTTTGTCAATTTATCCAGAGATGCTAGGAGCAAATGATCAACATCATTATTTTCCTTATTTCTCCATCAAACTGTCAAAAGTTTTACATAGTCACAAAATCCATTGCCTCTCACAATTGGTAGATCAGAGTAATCAAATGCATTTGTCTCCTTAACTTCATAAAATAGTTCATACCATGGGTTTTCAGTAGTCTCCAAACTCCCAGGAGAGGCTTCAGTAACTGTGGGTGTTAGCAAATTAAAAAACTTATTCTAGATTGCTAAAATATTCATCTTTGTATTTCTGTTGATCTAGAAGCATTTCTCCTAAGAATCCAGTAGTTGTTCAGTTTACAAGGCTGGATGTCTCAGCTGGTCTTCAGTATACATCAGAATCCCAAAGAAGTAGGTTCTAATGACAATGAAGGAATGGACTTGCCAGTGAGAGCAAACAGGAAAAGAAACCCATCTTCCTTCTTCCATGTCCTCTATACAGGCTGCCAGCAGAAGATGTTGTCCAGATTAAAGGTGGATCTTCCCACCTCAAAAGACCTGGATTTAAAGTGGGTCTTCCCACTTTAAATAATTTAAGAACAGTTCCCTTACAGGTGTACCCAGCTGCTTGTGCTTTAGTTAATTCCATATATAAGCAAGTTGACAAGCAAGAATAGTCATCACAATAGTATTATTGAAAAAATGGTAACATGGCTCTTAAAAGAAACATTTCTGACACTGCATGCATCTCCCACTTGCATTGTGTTCTCAAATTCCCAAATAACTGATGAAGATTATAAACTGTGACAAAAATGTTCTCTCTAGCTTTTTCTCTAACATTTGCCAAAGTTTAAAAAGTATAAATAAAAGCTAATAAAGTCAATTTACATGGACAACAGACAGGCTAGATCAGCACTATGGTCTTTGAGTTTTTTGTTTGTTTGTTTTGTTTTGTTTCTCTCTACATTAATTTTTTCCGTTTTGTTTTTCCTTTTTCCTATTATGTGTTAAAAACAAAGACGTGAAGGATGAAGGAAAGGAGGGGGAGGGGAAAAGGGAGAGGGAAGAGGGGAGAGTGAAGAGGGAAGAAGAGAGAGGGAAGAGGAGAGGAGGAAGAGGGAAGAGAAGAGGATGGGGAAGAGAGAAAGAACAGATTGCCATGGTACAAGGAAGCTGCTGGAGAGATAGAAAGCATCTGGATGTGAGACACAAACTTGGCTCATATTCACAGTAACCTGGCGACCACAAGCTACTTGAACAGTGTCCCACCTGCAACATGGGGAAAATGTCTACCTAGACATGGGATATGGTGAAGACTGAAAGATGATTTTTAGGAATTCATTTGGAATGGTAAGAGATATAAAAATCTTTCTTTCTCAGCCCTAAAATGGCCACAAATAGGATCTTTACCCAGGTCTCAGAGGTTGAGTTACTGACATAGGTATTATATAATACTAAATGCATATACACCTAAGGTAATATATAGATCAAAGCCTTCCTCAAAAATCTTTTTTTCTCTTTTTTTTCTTTTATTTAATATTTTATTTACATTTAAGATGCCATCCCCTTTCCCTATTTCCCCTCCCTAGAAAACCCCTGTCCCATGCCCCCCCCTTTCCTTTTTGCTTTTATACAATTTTTTTAAATGTTAATCAAGTATTTGTAAGTTTGGTAATGCTCAATCAGAAGTGTAACCCAATACCCAACCTAGATATAAAAACTATCTTTGACTGGTAGAGACCTGTGAACATCTGCCTCCATGCCCCCTCTCTCTTTCTCTCTCTCATCACCTAGCTTCTCCTCTCCTTCATCTTCTCTCCTTACTCCATCTCTTCCTCTCAGTACTCCTTCCCACTTAGCTCCTTCTACATATCGCTCTTCCTGTTAAAGTAAAACTTTTCTCTCAAAATACAATTAGAGCATACTTATTCCTAATTGTACCAGTGAGGTACAAGATAGTCCTAATACCCAGTCCATCATTTTGTTGACTAACCAGAACCGCTGTCATCTCTTCTAACTAAAACACTTACTTTTGATCCTGGCTTTTTTTTTTTTTTTTTTTGGCTTTAGAATGAATGTCAGCTGAAAACCATCTACTCAGATCTTTTCTCTCAAAGTAAATAGCCAGGATTGGCTATGAGACTATATAGGTCTTCAACCCTGTCAGAAATCCAGAATGACTGAGTTAACTGAAATTTTGGGAAGCACTAAACATAGCTTCTAAAACTTAGCCAATTTATAGAGACCGCTGAACACCTGACAAGCCCCTATACTACCGACCATTGGAGCATCAAATCTTCAGCCTTCTGGCCCAGAGTCATCTGACAGACCTTAGTGATGCAATTCCTCAAAAATCTTAACCATGAGATTCCAACTCTGCAACAAACTAGGATACTGACAGTGCATAGGTTCCCAAACAGGGCATCAAAAGATACATCATCACTAGGGTACGAGATACTCTGATGGTCTAGAGATTTACAAGCATGGGCATGGTGATGCGCCATCTTTAGTCCTATCTCTCAGGAGCCAGAGTCCAGTGGATCACAGTGAGTCTGAGTCCAGCCTAGTCCACAGAGTGAACTCTAGGCCAGCTATTGCTACAGAGTGAAACTCCAAAACAAAATGAAAAAACACAGAATTTTCATAAACATGATGCCATTACTTTGTATGCTAACTTTAAGTTTTAATTTAAAAATTAGCACTCGTCTATAAATCCATTCAGGGCAACTGCCATTACTGCCAATACAGGTTAATTTTAATACATTCCTCTATGGCTGGAAATGAGTTATCAACAAAGTTTTTCTTTCTGAAGACTAGTAGAAATCTTAGTTTTCAATAGAAACTTCCATGAAATTTAAATAATTTTGTTCAATGTATTAATAATATTTTAAATTTGCTTTTGGCATCTGTATAATTAACATTTTAAGCTTATGATTAAAGGCATAAATAAACGTATCATCAAAATGATACTCGGAGTTAACCACTGTTCCCTGAAAAGTTTCCCAAAGATGTCAGCTGTCAAAGCCTGACTTGGTCTGTGCAACAGTAGCTTTTCTTTCTTTCTTTCTTTCTTTCTTTCTTTCTTTCTTTCTTTCTTTCTTTCTTTCTTTCTTTCTTTTATTTAACTTACTCAGCACCTGAGACTGTGAACAAGTCAAACTTACAAACATAAATATTTGTTTTGTAAGATAGCCTTGCCATTTTTATTTTAATACATATAAGTGACACATTCCCTTCAAACATGAATTCTTATTTTAAATTCTAAGCTCTAGAGTAAAGGACAAATGACAGAGTGGGGCTGCCATATGTTCTCCTGCTCGGGTCTCTTCATACAGACATCTTCATAAGGTCTAAACTGACAAATTCTGAGAGGGTTTCTGGCTTGTTTTCTCCATTATACAGGCACAAAGGTAGACATTGATAAAAATGTCGCCCATGTTTTACAATACACATTGGTTGGGAAAGCACCACATTAAGACTTACTATCATAATACATCACATGCTAATAATGAGAAATTATCATATACCATAAAATCTGCCCACTTAGACATAAGACCTTGACATGGTATGGGGTTCCTCACAAACAGAAAGCCTAAAGCCTAATTAAGCCTTACCTCTGTTTCTGGCGAAGATTTTTATGCTTTGTTTCCACATCTTCCAGAGCTTTCTGTAGTACATCCTGGAGAAGGATATTTGATTGAGTGGAAACATAAGGACACTGAATTGATGCCAGCTGAGCTGATACCCTGTTATCAGAAGGTTCTGGGTCAGCAGAGACAGCTCATTGTGTTTAATGCAGTTTGAATGGTAGGAACGCAACAGTCACACAGTAATAGGTTTCATTTCAGTGTTTCCAGAATACACCCTAAGTCCAAATCTACCAGTCTCATTTTGCACGTTCTAAGATGCCCCCTGTGCCTTCATCTTACTCCTTATGAGGCAGACGGGTTTTAACACAAACTTCATGAAAACTTGAGTGACTTATTCAATGCATATAGACTCTGACTTTTGTCTGGGGGAACAGAAATCCTGAATTCTGTCACTGAGGTGTATTTCAGTAATAACTTTTGTTAGTGTCCCTTTCAGTATCTCCCCGCTTCTTATCAAATTCTGGACTGACACTTCCCAAATGTTCCATTTATAGGTGCCTCTGGCTTTTTTCTTTTCAGGGTGCTCTAAAGCCAGCCCCAGCCTAACTTTCTTTTAATCTGATGCATTTATTTATTCCCCTCCCCATCTCTAGTATGTTCCCATCCCCTCTAATTAGGCTGAAGAGGAAGCATCCATTATTACTATTCTCATAGATAATAACAGACTTTTATAGGGAGTACCTGGCAAGAGAAAAACATCATAGGGACTAAGAGGGAGGCAAGAGAGTGTAATGAAGTTATGTGATCATGCCGGGCGGTGGTGGCGCACGCCTTTAATCCCAGCACTTGGGAGGCAGAGGCAGGTGGATTTCTGAGTTCGAGGCCAGCCTGGTCTACAAAGTGAGTTCCAGGGCAGCCAGGACTACACAGAGAATCCCTGTCTCGAAAAACCAAAAAAAAAAAAAAAAAAAAAAAAAAAAAAAAAAAAGGCATTCGCCAATGAAGTTATGTGATCAAAATGTATTCCATGCATGTATGCGAATGTTATACTGAGACTCATTAGTTTATATAGCATATGCTAATAAAAACTTTAAAAAAAAAAACAGACATATGACTGAGAACATCTTTTGATGGTGGCACTCTTAGTGGTTGTATCCCTGATAAAACATCACTTTTACTGTCTTTTAAGTTAAAAGGGGAGGGGTAGAGTCCAAAAAAAATGTCATATTAAACTTTCTAAAAGCATGTAAGAGGTCAAAATTCAGGTCATTCTATTCTTCAGTCTTCTCTGCATTAAAGTAACCAGGACACTTCAGAGATACTAAGCAAGCTGACCAAAGACAGCTCACCCTTCCTGACAGAGCACTCAGCACAGGGCAAAGGCACAGACATGAGAAAATAGACCCTGAGTCACAAGAGTCTGTTTCTCTCAGCTCTCATATACGAAAGGCAAGGGGCATTGATAATTTTAGAAACAAAATAAAAATGCTTAAATTACAAAAAATAAGATATATTAAAAATAAGATATATTTGCCTTTTTCTTTAAAATGACAGCAAGAATATAAGAATCTTGAGAAAGCATGATTTTGCTTTGCTTGGGGCATTAACACACACCCCTCTCTTGACTTCATCCCTTCTGTGTGACCTGTAGACTGGCCCTGGGTCCCTAGCTCTCAAGAGTTAAGGCCAAATCACTGCAAAGACTTACTTATTTGACCTGTAGCAGAGGTAATGGAGAAGGAATTCCTCTCCTCATTGCTTTTCATCTCTTTGCACACAAGCAAGTTGATGCAGTGCTTACTGAATCACCATGGTGAAAGTGTTATGCCATGGTCTTGGTAAGAGCAGACTTACAGGGTGTATCTTGCAGCTATATTCTTTTTCAGTTAGCTGCAGTATGCTATAATTAATAATTATAGCTCCTTATAAACGTGCCTTACTCGTGGGCATATTATAAGGATTCTAGAGATTGTTTATGAACTGTGTGAACCAACTCACAAGAAAAGAGCTTTGTAACCTGGAAGTGTTGTGATTAATATTCATAATTATGGTCGATGATTCCTAGCGCTGGGAAGAAGGATTACTTACTAGCCCTCTTCTTGCTTTCTCCATTTATCTGGGTCCATGGAGAGCTGTAATTTGAATAGATATTTTTGAGGATGCTTCATAGGCTAGATATTTTTCTGCTATCTTTTCATTATTTTCTCTTTTTCTTGTAGTGCTTTCCTTTTCGTTTTAAGGAAACTGGCTGTAAAGCTTTCACCCTGCTCCAAATTCATCCTAGATCCTGCTCACCTTTGCTCTTCTCACGGGGTTTCCTTTCCTCCTTCTCTGCACTCACATCATCTGCTTACCTGTGCTAAAACCACCTATGCCTTTTGCACTTGTCTGGATTTAAGCGTTTGGAAAGTCCATGATCAGAGACAACTGTGCACAGGAGCACTGCTCACCATTGAAGATGACTTTTTGTACATCATACCTTGGCAGAAGACGAAATGCTGTAGGGCTGGTTTACTTTGACTTGCACCTCTTTTAACAGGAGTTCAGCTGGGAAAAGAAGCACAAAAGTTATGCATGACATAGATAAGAGTCTGCCAAGCCATTTTTAAAGCACATGTTTTCTATACTTGTAGCCATGAACACTGAGGATGCCACAGAGACCACAATCTGAACACCTTCTGTTCCTCACCGAGATCACGCATTTTAACTCTTCTATTTGAGACAGGTGGAAGCTATTGTTGTGGGTAAGAGTGTCCCCTTGGCAAGCATGAGGAGTTAACTTTGAATTCTAGTCACCAACATAAAAAGCGTGCATATGTGTACACTCGCACTATGGGGTAGAGACACGCAGATCCAGAAAGCTTGCTGGCTAACCTGCCAAGTTCAAATGAGAAAAAAAATGTCCTTCCCCAAATAGAGGTAATGTTCATCATTAACATGAGCCAACAGAGCACCATGGCATCCAGGGTGTCTAACATATTGATTAATTCTTAGATGTTGGGATTCTGCTGGCTAGCTTTATGTCAACTTGCTATAAGCTATAATTATCCAAGAGGGAGAAAGCTCAATTGAGAAAATGCCTCCAGAAAATTGGACTACAAGAAAGCCTAGGGGACATTTAATAAATTTGTGGTTGATGTGAGTGTGATGGCACTACCCTGGGCTGGGCATCCTGGGTTCTATAAGAAAGCAGGCTGAGTAAGCCACAAGGAGCAAGCCAATAAATAACACCCTTCCATGGATTCTGCACCAGCTTCTGCCTACAGGTTTCTACTATCAATGCTTCCAATGACAAAATGTTAGATAGAAAGTGAATAAGATAAACTCTTTACTCCCCAAGTTGCTTTCTGTGCTTTATCACAGCAATAGTAACTCTGTCTACTACAGGGATCACACTTAAGATACTAAACTATAGGTCAGTGAGACGGCTTAGCATGATAGCAGGCATGTACACAGAACCAGAGTTGGAGCCCCAGAACCTGCATCATAAAAGAACTGACACCTGCACAAGTTGCAAGTTGTTCATTGACCAACACCCACACACACATGAGGTGGAGGAGGGTAAATGTGAAAAAGATACTAAATTATATCATAATTAAACCAAGATACACAGTGCATTTTAAGTTCTAGAGACTGGAGCTGCATTTGCCCAACAGTGACAGTACCCACAATGCCTAGGGCAGTGTTTTTCTGAGAATAAGTGTTTGATTAGCATTTGCTAAGTGGATGAACCAAAATGATTTGTCCGTAGAAACCCACATACCTATCTTTACTGCTTCTTCTGCCTTCTTAACTTCAGTTTTAAGCTTCCCTTTGAAAGAAGATGTAGTATATTGGTACTTTCTGGGAAGAAGAAAAGACCATCATCAAATCAGATTATCATTTTAAAGAACATTAATAAGAGAATATTCTTGAGTAAGACAACATACTCCAGAAATACACAATTGTTAAGAAAGAATGAGTCATTGAGTAAGTTCCATCTACATGATGCATTAGCAGACTTCATACCTATAAAAACATCACTTGCCTTTTTAAAAATGGCCATTTTTCTTAAGGAAAATTCAGAGTCGGGAAATCATGAGTCAAGAGTGAGATTAACATCTCTTCCCACACAAGTGTTCACTTATATGTAAAAAACAGAACTCTCAAAAAGGGAATACAAGATCACCCAAGTCCACCATTGTCAAAGTTTCCAGTTAATATACATAGCTCTCTCACTCCACTCATCGTTGACTCTGTATAGATGGCTTCTCCCAGTCCCCAAGCAATTATCTCTGCCTTGAAATGCTCGGAAAAATACATAAAAAGTCATTTTGACCTACAAAAAGCCCCACTTTCTGCTGTATTGATGAAGTATCCTATTTTTAAGATCCATTGTTTTAGTGACAGCAAACAATTTCTAGAATAATCAAGAAAAAATAAGTGTGTGTGTGTGTGTGTGTGTGTGTGTGTGTGTGTGTGTATGTATGTATGTATCTATGAACTCAGGGAAAACAAATCAGGAGTAAATGGAGGGTACATCTTTCCAAGGGCTGTTGATCGGGAGGCTCCAGAAGCTCTCAAAAGAATATATGCAATTGCTCCTATTGTTGCTTTCCCAGAAGAACACGTGGTTAAGACCCTAAAGATGACACATGTTTTAGCCACGGGACAATGAGAAAGCAAGCTGGAACTGTGCTGGAAGCTTCCTCTCTTCTGGCTAGCCTTCCTTGGGCTGGAAAGTGTTAAGCAGGCTTCTGGGAAGAATTATCACCAATAGGCACACAGCTGTGGACCCCAGCCAGGGAAGATACACCCACTCATGCAACAATGACAAGTCTGTTATGGGGATAACTAACTGCTTTCTTACTGGACTTGATAGTTGGTCCATAAGAAGGGATGCACATCTGGTACCACAAACCTGGCCAAAAGCATACAGCTTATGGGCAGCAGTCATAGCCCCTAGCAGGGAAGTTAATGCTGTTATTTTGCTAAATGGACATGATGTGCCTGTCCAATTGTCTTCTAAAATAGCTATGCTTATGCTCACAGAATGGTGCTACTGTCTGTTTTGGCCAGAGAAGCTTTTCTGCAGTGGTCAGCAGAGACTGCAGAAACTCGTAACTTGTCAAAGAACATAGAATAAATAACTTTGAATGACAAGACATAAGTGAGCCAGCTATAACACTACCTCCAAGACCTGGAGAACATTGCAGGAAAAGAATCAGAAACAGTATAAGGCCAGAAGGAGGAAAAAAATGTGTGCACACCAATTCTGGGCATGACACAGAAGCTGCACCCTTGAATGAATAGCAGCTGTGGTTAAATGCTTAGATCTGTGCAAGATCAGACCCATCAGCATCTTGTCAAAAGGACTCACCCTTCCTTGAGAATATATACACAGATAACAGCTGACAGAGGAGTGAGCTGTTTGTCAACTTGACACAAGCAATGGTCTTCTGAAAAGAGGGAACATCAATGGAGAAAAATGCCTCCTTCATGTTAGCCTATGATCATGTCTGTGCATATATTCTAGATTAGTGATTGTTGTCACACATTGGGAGTGGTACTACCCCAGAGCAGGTGGTCCTTTTTATTGTCAAAAAGCAGGCTGAGCAAGTCAGTAAACAGCCTTCCTCTCTGGCCCCTGCTTCAGTTCCTGCCTCCAGGTTCCTACTTTGAGTTCCTGCACTGACTTCCCTTCACTGCAAGCTAGAAGTATAAAATGAAATAAACTCTTTCTTCCCCAAGTTGCTTACGGTCATGGTGTTTACCACAACAATAGCAAAGTAGGACAAGAAAGACTTTTTCCATCATCTGGTATAAACAAGTTCCCACCCAGGGTCCTGTAAATAAACCTAATGAAATTCACACACATACACAAACACACACAGGCATGCACGCACGCACGCACACACTCATGCATGCACAGTGGTAGAAAGAGAAGGTGCTTGGGAGATGGAAAGGATTAATAGAGGAGAACACAGTTGAAATACATGTTCATGTATGAAGATGTTATAATAAAACTCATATCATTACAAATAATATATGCTAATAAAAAAACTTGAAGAAGAAAAGTTTTGTAGCATAGGTCACCCAGATGTAGTTAAAGCTACAGGTATATAGAGGATCCTTGGAAACTGGCTCTTAAATTTTGTCTTAAAATCATCATGAAAAGGAACATTCTAGAATGTTTGGCTTGGGAAAGCCCAAAGCACAACAACCCTCGCGCTGTGCTTTTGCCTCACAGTCCCATTGACTCAGGAGCCCATCAGTCATACAAATCTCATTTAGAAAGACACAGGACAGCTAATTCTACATGGCAACACAACTGGGTTATGACTGGAGAGCTGATAAAATGTTACTTCCAAGTGTGTCTGTCAATGTGTTCCCAGAGGAGATGAGCATTTGAAGATATAGACCAGCAAAGACAATCCTCTCTCATCAGTGTGTCTGGACATGGCCCAGCTCCTCAAGGGTAGTAGATGCATAAAATGAAGGCAGGCTAATTCAAGCTTTGTATGAGCTGAGGCACTCAACTCTCTTGTCTTGAAACATCAGAACTTCAGATTTTGGGCCTGCATGTGCTGTGAGTTACCTCTTTCCCTGTCCAGGTACCCAAGCGGTTGGACTCAGAATAAAAGTTGTGCCATCTACGCTGGTTAACAGGGCCTTTGGTTTCAACCTGATGCATATTACTGGTGTGTTGCTGGGCCGCCAGTTTGCATATTGCAGCTGGTAGGAGGTCTTGAACTCTACAATCATGTAATGAATCCCCACATCAAAGTCTCTGACTCTGCCACAAGGTCTGTTTCTCTAGAAAATCCTGACTAATAAAATCACTGTTAAAAAAATACCGGAAGCACAGAGATCATTTGCTGAAAGTCAAGCTTTCCTAAGATACATAAAAAGCAGTGTAGAAATCTGTGCGTTGAATAAGCGTACACCAGGGTAGGCAAACTACAACCCATGAGCCAAACTGAGCACTGACTTCTGAGACAGCCTCACACCTGATTCATCATTTTTGATGGTTTTTTAAACTAAAGGAAATATGCAAGTGCATGTATGTCCTTACTAATATACCTCCTACATATACAGAAACAGCCTGGCAACCTATTAGCAACAGCCTTTAAATTGTGGCCTGATCTAGAGAATGCCTTTACATTTTTTGACATTTAAAAATTTAAGATTTGTTTTCATTTTTATTTTTATTTATGTGTATGTGTCTATGTATATGTCACACTTTGGGGGTGCCTGAAGAGGCCAAAAGACAGTAGCATATTCCCTGAACGTAGAGTTAGCAGCCAGTTGTGAGCCTCCAAACATGGATGGTCAGAGCTGAACTCAGGATCTTTGGATCCTTAGCAGCAAGAGCTCTTACCCACTGAGCCATCTCTCCAGCCCAACCGAGTTAACTTTAAAGAATGAAAGCAATGATGCAAAGTTTTCACTGACTGATGATATAAACAGGACACACATCAATTAAATGATTGGTAGCTAGAGTTTGTTTAGTTTATTGATGACTCTTTTCCACTATCTTAACAGATGCAGAGCAGATTACACAAGCCACAACAGCTTCATGAACAAATGAAGACAAACTGGACTTCACAGAGTCTTTCTGCCTGAGTTCAGGCTAATATGTACCCTCTATAGTAATAGAAGGTTGAGCCAATCAAATGTGCAGAAATTTTGTTTCATCATCTGTGGTTGGGTGACATCAGTCTTACCAATTTCACTGGGTTGTTACAGGAAGTAAAAATTTTAACACATTAAAGAACTTGAAACAATGTTGATTCTCAGTATATGTTACTGTTATCTAATCCTTCTATGTGTGTTTTAGAGAAGAAATACATTGTGGGTTGTGAATGAATTACTTTTCTTGTCATAACGTGAAAAACTTGTAAAATTTGATGAGTGACTAACATGGAAAAACAAATATTTTTTAAAGTAACAATGAACTCTGTGCTTGCTGGTTGTTTGCTTTTTGTTTGTTTGTTTTTGTCACTTTGACACAAAGCAGTCATCTGAGCGGGTGAACATCAGTGACAAAATGTCTCCAGAAGATTGAGCTGCAGAATGGCCTATAGGCATTTTGTTAATTAGTGGCTGATGTGGAAGAGCCCAGCCCATGGTGGGTGGTGCCACCCGTGGGCTGGTAATCCTGGGTGCTGTAAAAGAATAGGCTGAGTAAGCCATGGAGAGCAAGCCAGTAAGCAGTACTCCTCCATGGCTTCTGCATCAGTTTCTGCTTCCAGGTTCCTGTCCTGTTAAAGTTCTTGCCCTGACTTCCCTCAGTGATGTATGACTACCTAGATGTATAAATGAAACAATCCCAATCTCTCCCAAATTTGCTTTTGCTCATAGTGTTTTATCATAGCAATAGGAATCCTAACTAAGACAGACAGGCTGGGAGGGCTCAGTGGGAAAATGCTCACTTAGAATATTCAAGGACACAGGATCTCTCTAGAGCACAAGAAACAACCAACCAAACAAACCAACTAAACTAAACTAAAGCCAAACACAAAACAATAGCAAAGCCAAATGATATCCTGCATTCTTGCACAGCAACGGGTTAATGGGCATTTTATTCTCAGGCCTAGCCTTGTAGTTTCTATTACTAAGTTCAATGTCCAATTTGAGAGACAATTGACTACAGAGAAGAAACACTTGTAAAAATCTAAGGTGAAGTTATAATAAGTTTGTTCTCTTGATTTTCTTTTGCACTGAATATTACTCATTCAAATCATAACCCTGGTGTAGTCCAAATTAGTCTTGACTATACTCAGAGAACAGCAAACTTAAGCCTTGAAGGGATACAATTATTCATGACTATATACTGAAATTATCATTTGCTTTTAAAAAATCAGGTTCTAATCACATACTTTAGCTGGTTTGAATCATTCATCTTAGGTCAAATATTTTTGCATCAAAATGAAATTAAGAGGATATTGTTTAAACAATGAAGTCATTTTTCAAAAATGTAAATTAAGCTATTCAAGCATTTTTGTAGGAAGTAAAGGTGGCACTAGAGGTGCCAACTCTGCATTAGTGCTTAATTTAAAATAATAAACTGACAATTGAGTGATATAACCTGACCCCAGATAATCTGTAGTCATCCAGTCTACAGCTGTAACTTCGGAATTTTTGTGATAATTTAAACAAACTTTGTGCAATCGTTTCTAAAAGTTTAATGTAGTAAATCTGTTCAACCTCATAAGTGAAAAAACTCTTCCAATCTCCATTCCAGGAATGGAAGCCACCACCACCAATACTTTTTTATGTGCCTCTCCCCCTGTAAGTATAACTTTTATTCACATGATGTAAATGTCATCTCAGTGGCTTACTGATGAATAATCTCACACTTTCTAGTTCTTTTTGAGCTCTGACTGGCTGATTTAACTCAGCTCTTTCGGCCCAAATCCTCTCCAAGCTGACTGACTCAATCTGACTTCTTTAGGCTTCTCACTGAATTGCTCTGCTTGGCCTCAAACTAACTCTGATAATTTGTTTCAATCATATGGCTCATTCTGATTCCCTGGCTTCAACTGCCTCACCTACATGAACTGAATGGAACTGAACTGAACTCCACTACACTGCGTCCTGTACTGACTGGTTGAAATGAACTCAACTCCCAACTCTGACAAATTGACAAATTGAATTTTCTCTCCCTGAGCTGTTCTTAAATAGCTTTTCTCCTGACAGTTGGGTGTATCCTTTCTCTGACTCATGCTGTCAAATTTGTCACTGTATCTGTCTCTCAATTGTTTGGGATTAAAGGTGTGTACTAAGGGCATGTCTGCATTCTAGTCAGATCACACAGACCTAGATCTTTAAATGTGATCAGAGCATCCACGTTGCTGGATTAAAATTCCTCTACAATGGCCCCAACACACACACACACACACACTCCCTGCTAATAAAATTTTGAAGCAAAAGATCCTCCATGCATCCACAGGAGGAGAGGAAAGGGGTACTCTCTAGCTCTTAGTCCCTGCCTGCATCAGGCCTCCCCTCTTAGTGGCTAGGGATTTTCTAACCTTTACCTATCTCTGCCAACACCTCAAATGCAAGGTGAATGCAAAAGCAGCTGTAAGGGCTCCCTCAGCTTGGTTCTCTGAATATCATTATATAAAGTACCAATGAGGAAAGGTCAAATATGCATCTCTTCATTGTGAAAACAGCCAATGTCATGCAGGGCTAACTTTTGTCTTCTGTTCAGCCATCCACGTTCTGCCTCCCAGAAATCTATCAACCACATGTCAGCCTTTCATGTTTCATCCAGAGTGTTCCTCCCTCCATGGGACAATCCTCAGGTCTGTCAAAGGTCTCGTGGAAGACAGTTACTTTTTATGAAATTGATATTATCACAGCAGCATATATCCCTCCAAAAGGATCTGATTCTGGACTTGTCCCTATAAACATGGTTGACTGGTGCTATGACTGTCTAGTTGCATAACCACATTTAGTAACCATATCACACTATGAGATAAAACCAACATTCTGGCTCAATTAAGGCACCTATATATTTTTTATGTAAATCACTTATCAGGTGTAGGCTTATGAAATAGAGTTTTAAAAATCTAAAGGCTAGAACTGAAGAGACAGATGGCTCAGCAATTACTGACTGCTCTTCCAGAGGATTTAGGTTCAGTTCCCAGCACCCACATTGCAGCTCACAACTGTGTGTAACTCCAGTTGCAGAGAGCCCAATACCCTCTCACAGATATACATGCAAGCAAAACACCAATGTACATAAGAGAGAAATAAAACATTATTTTTAAAACTCTAAAGGCTGATCTGTCACTTGTCTATATCATATTTGTTTAATCAACTCCAGGCGGCTGGAGAAATGGCTCAATAGGTTAGAGCAACTGCTGCTCTTCCAGATGTCTCAGGTTCAATTTCTAGCACCACAGTTCAGAACTGTCTTTAACCTCAGTTCCAAGGATCCAATGCCCAATCCTGACTTCAGCAAATCCTTCATATAAGTGGTATATACATGCAGACAAACTACCCATAGATATAAAATAATAAAATAAAAATAACTTTTAAAAGAAAATAAAAATATACATAGTAAAAGATAAGTGGATCAAGTATTTTATACATCTGCTCATTGTATATGTATACTATGCATAACTGTAAGCCATGCATTGCTTAATGACAGGGATACTATATTATAGTCTGAGAACTAGGTTATCAGCCACAGTGTACTTACAACAATAAGACTCTTGTGTCACCATTAAGTGGTAAAAACCCTATGAAATTACTTTCTTATAATCTCATCCTGAAGAACATTACTATATAACAAGACTGTATGGAGCTTAATTGTTCTAACATACTATATGAACTAAAAACACCTCCAGTTGTGTTCTCTGCTTGGAAACAATCACAACCAAAGCATGAAAGTGAACAGCCAATGCCTACTAAAGGTCTTATTCAAACTTTGCATGTTCCCTGAAGTGTTCAGTCTTTCCTGAGAGTAACGTGAAACTCTTAACATCAGTCAATGCCTTCCTCTTGACAGTCTGAGGAGTTATATCAATTTTACATGTAAAATTACCAAGGAAGTAAAAGAAATGTGTTACCTGGGTTTGTAGAGGGAGTAACACAGGTGCTTTGTTTGAACTTTCTTGGCCTGAATAAATATTCTCATCCGAGGTTCAAAATACAGAACAGCTGTGTAGGCTCTGAATGACCGTCTCTCTGGAAATCTGAAATAGAGAATGCAAAAGGTCACAGTGGACAGTGTACCATTCTCCTTGGGAAGATAAAAAATTATATGTTCTACTACTGCACTGTTAGTTATTTTTCTGTTGCTGGAATAAAGCACTATGATCAAGGCAACTAATATAAGGAATAGGTTACCCAGGGTAAGAGTTCATCATGCCAGGTCAGCATGGCAGCATGCATCAGGCATATTGGCTGGAGCAGCAGCTAAGAGCTTCCATAGCAAACCACAAACAAAGCAGAGAGAAGACTAATTAGGAATGGCCTGGGCTTTTGAAACTTCACAGACCACACCACTAGTGACACTCCTCCTCCAATAAGGACACACCTTCTTCTCCTTTCCACACAGCTCTACCAACTGGGCACTACATATGCAGACATATGAGCCATGGGGTCATTCTCCTTCAGGTTCCTGTATGCTCCTAGAAACCTTTTTTTAGGACTAATGATGCTGCAAACACAAGTAAATCTTACCACGATTGTGGCATTAAGTCTCTTAACAGAAGGTAAATATAGATAACATTTGCTTTGGTTACAAGTAAAATTTGTTGGCAGCTAACCAATTTTAGGAAGATACATCAGTCACAGGAAATATACTTTGTATTAGCTGGCCCAGTAATTGATGCAGAAGAACAAAATTAAGCAAATAAACAATGTAATCTTCCTGTTCAAACATAACTAAGAAACTGTAGGCTCATGTGAACAAAAGGAATTTCTACTAATCAGTTGTGAACAGAGAAATAAAACTGGGGGAAAAAAGTCTCATTTGCTTTCAGAACATTGAAGGGGACATATAACACTTAACTCTATACGTATGTCAAGTATTAGAATAAGTATTTATGGTCAGCTGAGAGGACACTTTAACAGGACGGATAAAAGAAGACAAAGAGAAAAAAATTAACAAAATAGAAGACAAGTAAGTAGAAGTAAAAACAGTGTCAGCAGTCTGAGGAAAACTACTGTGGTAAGCTGCACACTTCTGGGAGGATGCTGGAACACGGTGCCTGTTAGTAGACCTTAAATATTAAAAATCCACTTGTGAGATATAAATATTCTCCAAATAGACCAGAAATGCCAGACAAAAGCAAACTGAGCCAGGCTTAAGGGGCGGCGTTCTGTGCTTCTAAACTGCAGAAAAGGTTCTAAGATTAAAGAGAAAGCAGGGAGCCATTTCTTTCTGGTTTAGAAGGAGACAGAGATAATGAGGTGAAGCTCTGAGGTCCATCTGAGGGACCTCAGCAGGTGCTCAGTCCAAGGGCAGAATGCCAAGGGACTCTGGAAACTGAAAGTGAAGCCCTAAGTAATCCAAGGGTTTTCTGGTAAGATATAATTTCCTTCGGATACCATCTGAGGCTTGATCAAAGATAAGGAATTCCTTTCAATTGTTCCAATTTTCTGACATAAATTATGTCAAAGTACCTAGTACATGGCTGTGATGCCATAAATATCAATGCACTCTTTAATTTATATCTAAGTTAACACACGCAGTAATAGGGTTTTTTGTTACAGCATGCTCACATATATATGGCATTACTAATGCACTTCTAATGTAACAAGAGATGCTATCCGCATCACGATATTGCACTATGATAACTGCAGTTTCACTTGGTTCCCCAGGGGTTAGACAATTAAGTATCTCTTCACTTAGCCTAGAAAAGAAAAACAGTAATTCTTGTGATGCTTATAAACATCCCAAGGAATCCTACCACTGTTGAAATCCTTTCTGATCCTATGATTTGAAATTGCCCTGAAGCTACTAACTCCTTATTTGTTCACTTATCAAAATAGGCACATTGTTGATATTTCAAGGTTAAAGTCAAGAGTAACTCAGAGAGATTGGGGATTTCAATCAGTAGAGGGCTTGCTGAGCATGCACAAAGCCCTTGGTTCAATTCCCAAAACAACAGCATAATTTATGACAGAGTTTATGAAGTGGAGAAGTATGGTGAGAACTCAAAGTGATTAACAAGTTCTGAAATACACATACCCCCTTCTCATACACACAGACACACACACATAATGACAGCAATGTTTCTGTTTGTTTGGAGGCCCAAGATAACTTTTTATTTTAAAGAGAAAATCTGTGTAGTTCTGGCACTTGCTATGTAGACCAGGCTGGCCTCCATCTCACAGAGACCTCCCTGCCTTTACCTCCTGAGTACTAGACTAGGATTAAAGGTGTGTGCCACCATGCAACTCCTCAGGATGACTGAGGTCCTGCCAGCCTCTTGCCTCGGCCTCCTTATTACTGGGATTACAGATATTTTACTGTACCTAGATAATACTTCAACCTACCTGTTGATGCTGAATTTATTCAAAATACATTTATAGGTAAATATGCAGAGCATGCTTGTCAGAGGTCATCAAGAACCTCTGTTTTAGTTAGGGTCTTACTGCTGTGAACAAACACCATGACAAGGCAACTCTTGCAAGAACAACATTTAATTGGGGCTGGCTTACAGGTTCAGAGATTCAGTCCATTATCATCAAGGCAGGAGCACAGCAGCATCCAGGCAGGCATGGTACAGGCAGATCTGAGAATTCTACATCTTCATCTGAAGGCTGCTAGGAGAACAGGGACTTCCAGGCAGCTAGGACATGGGTATTAAAGCCCATACCCACAGTGACACACCTACTCCAACAGGGTCACACCTCCAAATAGTGCCACTCCCTGGGCCAAGAATTTACAGATGATCACACCCTCCAGTGAGACAGCCCACCGGAAGGACTCATGACTAAGATGTATCAGGGTTCTATAACGAGGATACACATAGATGCAAAGAGGAAAGTGCAAAGAGGAAGAACCCATTTGAAAGCTTCTTACATTTTTTTCATTTGTATCAGTTTTTCATTGCTACAATCAGATAGCTGATGGAAATAACTTAAAGGAGGAAGGAGTTATTTAGGGTTCCTAACTGCAGAGACTTCACTCCACGACCACTTGGCCTCATACACTTAGAAAGAACATCATGGTGGCAAGAAAGTGTGGCTTTTCACTTCGTGCCTGATCAGGCACCAGAAAGCCCAATAGGACAGGGCCTTGCTAACACACTTAGAAGAGTCCCACCACAATGACCTACTTCCTCCAGCTTGGCTTCACGTCCTAAGCTTCCACAACCTCCAGTAATGCTGCCTCATGCTAGAAACCAATGATTCAATACATGAGCCTTTTGGTAAGACAATGTCCAAACCGTAATATTTCACTTTCATGAAAGTCCACACAACACTGTCACCCTCAGCTATGCAAAGGCAACAACAATCCACTGTGTCCCATCCAAGGGAAATTCATGACTCAGCTTACGAGGTCTGGGTTTGTGGGAATCTAGCAGCATCAGCACCTGCTACCTATCATGTGTCTGAGTTCCAGAGTGCCAGGAGGAAAACAGGACTTTATTGTAAGTCAGTATCCCTGTTTCATTTCTGTAACTGTGAAAAACATGACAAAAAGCAACTTAGTGAAGATTTTTGGCTTGTAATTTCAGGTCAGTTTATTGCTTCCAAGAAGTCAGGGCAGGAACTTAAAGCTTCACAGCCACTGTCAAGATCTCAGTGAGAATATAACATGTGAATCCTTGCCTGCTTCCTCTCATCTAGCTTTTTTCCTCTCTCGTATACTTCAGGACTCTCTGCCTAGGGAATAGTGCTGCCCACAGTGAGCTCAGCCTTCCTCCATCAACTAACAATCAAGACAGTCCTCCACATGTACATATGCCATACCAAGTGCATAGGCCACCCAGATAGAGATAAATGTCTAATTAAGACTAGCTTCCCAGGTGATTCTAGTGTGTGACAATTTGGCAATTAAAACTGACTGATGCAGTCCTGCTCTTTGCATAGTCTAGATGTTGTGACGCAACTTTTCAGCTAAATGAAAGGATTCTATCAGTGTTGGGAACTACCAGAAGCCAGCCATTAGTCAAGCTTGTAAGTCAGCTCTTCTGAGGATTGATGAATGCTTATCTCTTCTCTTCTCCTGTCTTTTTTCAAGTTCCTGTTTGTGACAAACGTAACAGAACTAGTTCTAATTTCTGAAGTCTGAGGTATAAAGAAAGCAGTGCTAAATTCAGAATGTAAAGCATCTTCTTGTTCTTGGCAAATTAACCCTGGAGCTTCATCTCTTTCCAGCCAACTACTCTCAGTTCTCAAATATGGCTCACAACATCTCATCTCCAGACCACGGGATGTCACTCTTGTTCACTCTTGGCAAGTTCCTTTAAACCTCTCTGGATGCACCCTTGAAATCTCACTTCTGTTGAAGTACTTCCTCACTTCCAGTGTGGTAGAGCCTGTGTGAATCCCTCCTTCTGTACCTCCTGTCCTAGGGACTGTCACTACCTCTGTATTTTTCTCTCCATCAGTTTGTAAGTTCCATGTGGTTAGTGCCCTCATCCATTAAATAAACGGTTCTTGTGTGGATGAAGGATCGGTCATTCACGGCTTGGCTTCTCTTGCTTAGCTTAGAATGAGCAACAGAGCATTCCCTGTGTGATGAGGTCTTTTCATGGAAGATCATCTTCAGTGTTGATGCTATCCAATTGTAAATAAAGCCTAAACTTGAGGGGCTGACAAAGAAACAGCCAGTAGTCAGGATATCTTTAAAAGACAAAGAACTGTCTGCAACTCTCCAGTTGTAAGGACCCTCTTTGCATAAATTCAAGGGCTTTTCTTGTCTCATTTCTGCACAAACTTCCTTCCTTTCTGCCTCCCTGTGCTTTGCCAGGGGAGTCCATATCTCTATTGCTGTGTGGTGGTTTCCTTTTGCACTTTCTATTTAATTAGCTCTGATAAGAAACTGAAGCAAGCTACTCTCCCCACCTCCAGCCCTCCCCACTCAGAGTCACATGACAAGCAGGTAAAAGTAAAGAAAAGGCTATTTTAAGGCTGAACCTGCTGCTTGCAGAGTCTGGGGAATATGGTGGGGGAGAAGCAGATTAGAATCAGTGTCCTTTTCTCTGCGTAGACTTGAGAATTCTTAGAAGTGTGTCTGCAATTTGGATTCCATGGCCTGCTGCGCCATCTGTGCAGCTTTCTTTACCTGACCTGTCTACATTCTTCTATTTCTGGGGCTGCTCTATGTGTACCTTAGGTGCATGTGGACTAGCATAGTAGTCGCTCAATTAACAACAACAACAATAGTAATAGAACAATGGAAGAGCAGGGATGTGAGGGCAAACTACGGCAGCCAGGTCTTGCCTTTATCTACTGATTCAGACCCTGGGGCTGGAGTCTAGGAGCAGGAACTTTAAGAGTAAGGCTGCCCCGAGATTCCTTCCCTCTAAGAAGTTTGGAAGTCATGGCTTGGTAGACATAGCTGGCAGGAGATGTGTAGACAGAGGATCACGAGAAAGGAGAACATGCTCACAGGTGTTTGGGAATAGAACACTATCTGAGAAGGCTAACTCCTATGTATAGCCACAAAGGAACCCAGACAACAGACTCCCTTCCAAGCCATCAACTGAGCTACTCTTGTGCTATAGGATAAATGTCCCCATAAAAATCCATGTTAAAACTTAAAGTCCACATTAAAAAGTACAACCCCATGGGAACTATAAGAGAAAACTAAGTCATTAAATCAATTCATATATTCATATATTAATGGCTTAATATGTTAGTGGTTATCTCCAGTGCAGGTTTGTTATAAAAGTACCTTTGTCTCTGTCTCTCTCACTGTGTGGTCCTCTCAGCTCTGTGTCTCTGACTGTGGTATCATCTGATGCTTTGGAGAGCAGTAGAAAGATCCCAACAGAAAGTAGACCTTTACCAGATATAATCCCATGGTCTGAGATCTCTCAGCTTCCAGAGCCTTGAGTTAAGTAAACCTAGTCTCAATAAATAACCCATCCTTATATATTCTAGTATAGCAACAGAAAAAAAAAAAGACCAAGGTACTTTATATAGTCTATGGCTGGGACATAGGCTCTGAATTCCAGGTACAACATCAAGCTGATTCTTTTTACAGTACCTCAGAAGTGTCATATGTTATGTATAAAATAGTTATATATGACAAACAAAATTGTGTTCCCTTAAAACAGACGGGTTATTATACTTGACATTAATGAAGTCTATTATCGTGCACACAAAAGACTCTATGAAGATTAACTAGTGTAAATTCTGAACTTTGAACAGACTCACTGAATGTTAGCTTGTAGATTATACCTAAGAGAAATGTCAACTACAAGAGGTAACTTCAAAGAAAAGTCCTAAGCTATATGGGGTAATGAAAGAGCTTCTTTTGTGATTACCACAGGATGTCAGTAGCAGGTAAGAACAGTCTGGAGCTGTAGCAGTGATGTGTTCCAGCCAGTTTGGTTAAGATATAAACTAGGGTCATTATGGAATGCTGCCCAATGATTGCCAATTTAAAAAACTGCTGGCAATGTGGCACCTAATTTCATAATATGACATAGGACAAAATTCTCACTCTATTTCTGTACATTATATTCTCACTCTATTTCTGTACATCATTCTGGAAGCAAGTGGGGATGGCATTCTCCAGTCCCAAGAGCCTTGGTACTGATGGGTTCTAAAGAAAAAGCAGGGCTTAATAAGGACAGTCAATTCCACAAGCCTTATTTTCTTTTTCTGGGATCAATGCTTTCACTCAGTGTCCTACATATCCAGGACATTTAATTTATAATGTTTACAATATACTAAGTCACTGAAGGTAATATGATGAGAACAAGAAATCTGAATGTAAAGTAGAGCAGCTGCAATAGATCACGTGATCAAAACAAACAAAGCCCAAAGCATCAGTAAAAGATGTCTTAGAGGTGATTAGACCTCCAGAGTTTGAAATGGAAGAGACTCCAATTGTAACAACATCACTCTCACATCATATGGATCTCCATTGATCTTCAGGGATGGAGGGCAGTAGAAGCTATGACTAAGGCTTCTCACTGCCTTCCTACTACAGAACCTACCATATGCTTAGAGAATCGTGCAAACAATAGCATTTTCATTAGTCACTTGAATCTAATCTATTTGTTGCCCGATGTGTACCAGACACCAGCTTAGTTTCCTATTGTACAAACTAATGGCATTATAACAAATGCCAGAAAGAAGAGCGGTGGGGAGAAATGGAATGTGAGAGTGGAAGCAAACAGCACTGAGATCTTCCACGCATCATGTGCCGCACCTCTTTTAGCCTCATGACATTCACATACACTAGACGCTGTGTAGCAGTGTTTTATACAAAGGAACACAGAAGTTTAGAACCATAGACAACTGGTCACCAGAACAACAGCTCTCTATAACCACCTATGTACACATAAACTTGCATCACTTCAACTCATTCATACAGATCTGGATTTAATGATCTAGTGGCCCCATTTTCTGATCCTGTCTATCATTATACATAGAATAAATTATATGGCATTAGGCAGCCAACAGCTCCTAGACATCCAATTAACCCTAATGTCTCTACTGGCAGCCCAGGCTATTAGGCAGAGGAATCATTTTCTTGAAAACAAAGACATAAAATCAGGTTGTCAGAGTAAGCATGCATATAGTCTTCTGGTGAAACTCAGGATACTATTTGTGGGGCCTGAGAGCCTAGGAGTTGGGGCTGACATGACAGATCCTGGCATCTAGGTTGTCTGCCAGACAACTGCAGAACAATCAAGCATTCTGTTGGAGTATAATGGAATACCATAGAAGACTTTGTGTATTGTTTTATTAAAGGTTTAAAAAGATTGGTCTGGTAGCTATTTAGGCATCAGGGTCAGATTTAGAGAACCATGGGTAGATGTAGAGAGACTGAGGTGACAATGGAAGGCATGTTACAATAATGAAGGTAGACATAACTGGGTGTGCAACCAGAGCATTATTGACTGTGTGCATGTGAATCTTTCTGGAGGGTGAAACCACTGTGAAGAAACTGAGTACTAAGTATAAAATGAGGATTTGACCCACAGGTGATATATAGTGAAAATTATAAAAGGTCCAGAGAAAAGGATTAAAGCTACCTAAGGTGGAGGAGGAAATGATGATTTACAAAAAGCTGAATAATTGCTGCTAATGGTAGTATATTTCTTCAATGCCAGCACTTGGAAAGCAGAGACAGGCGCTTCCCTGAGCTGAAGGCCAGCCTAGTCTATGTAGCAAGATCCATGCCAGCCAGGGATAATTAGTAAGAGAGAGAGAGAGAGAGAGAGAGAGAGAGAGAGAGAGAGAGAGAGAGAATATGAAAATACAATTATATCTGCATGACATTTTTCAATAACTAGGGCCCAGAAAGTGAAAATAAGAAGTTAACTTTTAGGGCATGCTATTTTTGAGGCAACATTTTCATTTAAATAAATTTTATAGTGAGAAAAAAAAAGAACACATTTAGGAATAATATATGTCCAAAAGTTTACTTCTAACAAACAATGAAATAGTCATTTAAGGACCTAGCCCAGAAAATGAAGCCCAGAAAATGAACAATAAATCCAAGAAGAGAGAAAATCATGTGGAAGATGCAGAGGAATTTAGAATAAATAGTGTAATTAAGCTAAAATAATTGTTTATACATGATTTGCTAAACACTGTAAAAATGTGCAACTATAATTCCAAATCCTAGACAAGGACGTGAGGCCACTGCAATGCATCTGAAATGACATCAATAGAAAATCAACTCTACAGTTAGATAATAGAATCTCAAGTTTAGGCATGTCTATTAAATATAAAACAAACCAGAAAAATAATACAACAGAACAGCTCATTTGCAAACCTTTGGGATAAGATAAAAGGTTCTTCCTTGGAGAAACAAAACCACAACTATGTTTTTCGAACGGGGAAGAGAAAAATACGGCAGAACAAAAATAACAAAATAAATGAAGAAAGTAAAAATAAAAATCGGATACAAGACATGTGAAATGTCAGCCTACGCATAGCCAGGGCACAGTAAATAGGTATTACATAAAATGCTAGCACCACCAGAATGGTCTAATACTGGCTGCTTATAAGCGTTAGGCCAAACAAACAAACCAAAAGCACTAAGGCTGTGGTATAAGACATAGGAAGAAGGGATAATCAGAAAGACATCAGTATGGCTATAAGCTATTGTAAACAGGCAGCTTTTGTGGAAATCTACCAGCCTGAGTAGTCACAGACCTTGTAAATAGGCAGCCTTGGCAGATAGTACCAGCTTAGATAAAGACAAGTGACTCATAGACAGAGTCATAGTGACCTGTCCCCTGAACCTTCACCCAGCTGATACCCTGTTCTGAAAGATATCTGTACTCCCCCTGAACACCTATGCTCCTGTGTCATCCCCTTTCCCACATCCTGCATTCTTGTGTTTATAACCCCTGGGTTAAAAAGTAAAAATTATAATTTGATAATTTAAAAAGAGAAAAAAGAAAGACATCAGTATAGAAAGGCTGGTTTCGGATAGAACTGAAACAAAGTTTCAGCTGGTTTGTAGTGATACTGAATTTTAACAAAAGGTTCACTTAAGAAGTTGTATAAGCCAGAAACAGGATGTTACTTATTACTTGGAAACGTATATAACAAAAGTCTGTGAAAGTCATGAAACCTAGACTTGGTCATACACATCACAGAGAATTCTAACTGTTCTCAAAAACTATTACTGGGAACAGGAGAAAACGGATTTATGTTTCTGGAAAGATATCTCAAAATAAAGAATTAAGAAGAAAAAAATGATAAACTAGGTCTAATCTAAACTGACATATACTGAAAAACAGGATATATTCCAAGATTCAAGTTGCAAAGGTGGGCATGGTAGTGTATGCCCAGTGCCCCAGCACTGGTGTGTGCTGGCTATGTTTTTTTCCAACTTGACACAAGATAAAGTCATCTGAGATGAGGGAACCTCAACTGAGAGAATGCCTCTGTAAAACCGGCCTGTAGGCAAGCCTGTGGGGCATTTCTTGATTAATGATCCACATAGTAGGGCACAGGCCATTATGGGTAGTGTATATGGAAGTGTAGCCTTTATAGTAGGGCACAGGCCATTATGAGTAGTGTATACAAGTCAGGTAGCCTCCTCTAGGTACTGTGCCTGTTTGTTTGTTTGTTTGTTTGTTTGTTTGTTTGTTTTTGAGACAGTCTCTCACTGAACCTGTAACAGGAAATTGGCAAGACAGTCTGGCCATTTGGCTCTGAGGATCTACCTGACTCCCGTCCCCCAAGTGGTAGTGTTCTACATCTGTGCTCCGATCACTAGCTTTATTACACAGGGCTGGGAATCCAAACCCACATTTTATGTGTGTGCAGCAGACACTCTGCCAAGTGAACTATCTCCCTAATTCCTATGAAGTTATTTTCAAGCCTCCTTTCTTTCAAAGCACATTGCATGAGTTATAACATAACTATACTCTAGCACAACTCTTGTTCTACAAGTACAGCCCATTCTCTGCACATCACCTGGAACTTGTATCTAATTCCTTTTCTCTCTTAATAATCTCTATTCACAGTTATGAAGACATGTACATATACCTACACATGTAATGCTATATGAAGGTCATAAATTTGAGAGAGACCAAAAGAAAGTACATGGGTGGGTTTGTTTTTGAGACAGTCTCTCACGGAACATGGTAACAGCTAATTGGCAAGACAGGCTTGCCATTCGGCTCTGGGGATCCACCTGCCTCTTGTCATAGTGTCATCCTGGAACAAGGCCTGCTGCCACCTCACTGCTACTGCACACCCAGCCTACAGCAAAAACGACAAAGATGTAGATTCCTACACTGAAAATCAGTGTGAAATAGTCACAAATACAACACAAACATTCAGACAGTTTGACTGAGTAATTGTCTACTTGGGTAGAAAATTTAAGAAAATAACTCAAAACAAAGAGATGCAAAGTAAGCTAAACAGAAGATACTCAAGGGGGTTAGATTTTTAAAGAAAACAAGGAAAAAATCATTCAGAAAAGTGGAAGAGTATCAGCATAAGTATGTTCATTTTGGCATGTGTAAATAACATGCCATGCTGGTACCAATGCTGTTATCTATAGGTTCAGATGTAGATATGTAGTGTGGCAATTCAAGTCAATGTAGACTCTCAGAAACTACTGTATGAGTGCAGAAAATCATTATAAAATCTATCTTAGCAACACCACATCCTGGCTTACCAATGCAGTTTATTATCAGTGTGTCGATCTTATAACGAAAAATAAGACTGTAATACAATAGAATCCAATGCTAAAAAATCAACTATCATATGTAAGTTTTCTGTTTTCTTAAAAATTTCACAACCAATTTTATAATGCATAAAAATGGAAAGCCAGGCCTAGTGGTGCATTCTCACAATCCTAGAACTTGGGAGGTGGAAGGAGGAGAAATTTGAGTTCAAGGTCATCATCAAGTACATAGTAAGGCGAAGACCAACTTGGGCTACGTGAGATTTTGTCTTAAACATATAAAAATGAAGTAAACTAAACTGGAATGGAAACTTAAGGGTTCTTTGGGAAGTTGGTTGGATGATGATTTGTTGGGGCAAACACATGAAGAAATGTTAAATTGAAGTGGACACAGGTGAAAGGCTAAGGCAGACTCTTGAAGGAACATTTAGCTAAAGCAGACACAGATGAAAAGAAAGATGTTCTGTTAAAGCAACCAAGTGAAAGGACACGTGATAAAGGATTCTTTGCTAACAACATGTAAGTATTGGTATGCCCTACATTGCAGTTGAGCTGCATTTGTCTGGACTCCATGGAGAAAAATGCACCAAAAAAACCTCTGGTGATGTGCTGCAGTTTTCTTGCTGCTTCCTCAGACTCCAGCTGATTGAGGGTATGATGGTTTGTATATGCTTGGCCCAGGGAGTGACACTATTGGGTGTGGCCTTGTTGGACTCAGAGGTGTGTCACTGTGGGCATAGGTTTTAATAACCCTTGTCCTAGTTGCCTGGAAGAGTTTTCTCCTATTTGCCTTCAGAACAAGACGTAGAACCCTCATATCCTCCTGCACCATGCCTGCCTGGATGCTGCCATGCTCTCACTTTGATAATAATGGACTGAACCTCTAGATGCTACCATCCTCCCACCTTAATGATAATGGACTGAACCTTGGAACCTGTAAGCCAGTCCCAATCAAATGCTATCCTATAAGAGTTGCATTGGTCATGGTGTCTGTTCACAGCAGCAAAAAACATTAACAAAGACAGAAGCTAATCGGGGACTGGGGTATTGCTGTGATGGGCCTGATTGTGTTTTTCTTTGGAAGAATGTGGAACTGGGGACTTTGGATTTGGAAAGCAGTAGAATCCTTTAAGTGGGGGATTAATGAGCTATTCTATTAAGAATATGGAAGACTTTGTTGCTGAGAGTGATTTAAACTGTGCAGACCTGTCCAGAGAGGTTTCAGTGAAAAATTATGTAGCCTAGAGACTCTTTTTGTGGTATTTTGGTGAAGAATGTGGCTGCTTTTTGCCCTTGTCTGAAGAGTCTACCTGAGGCTAAGGTAAAGAGATTTATATTAATTGTATTGACAAAGAAAGTCTCTAAAAAGCCCAGCAGAGACTTTGCTCTTTGGTTAAGTCTCATGAAAAGCATTTTGAACAAGCATACAAGCTTATAAAGGAAAAATACAAAATACATGGTTCAAGTATCAACATAGAGCTATTTGCAGATGATATGATAATATATATAACAGACCCCAGAAATTCTACCTGAGAACTCCTACAGCTGATAAACACCTTTAGCAAAGTGGCTGGATAGAAATTAACTCAGAAAAATCAATAGCCCTCTTTATACAAATGATAAACAGGCCAAGTAAGAAATTAGGGAAACAACATTCTTTGCAGTAGTCACAAATAATATAAAATATCTGGGTATAAATCTATCCAAGTGAGTGAAAGATCTACATGACAAGAACTTCAAATCACTGAACAAAGAAATTGAAGAAAATATCAGAGAATGAGAAGATCTCCCATGCTCATGGATGGGTAAGATTAACATAGTGAAAATGACCATCTTATCCAAAACAATCTACAGATTCAATGCAATTCCCTAGAAAATTCCAACACAACTATTTACAAACCTTGAAAGACAAGTTCTCAATTTTATGTGGAAAAACAAAAAGCCCAGGATAGTTAAACTAATCCTGAACAATAAAAGAACTTCTGGAGGTATATCCATCCTTACCTCAAACTGTACTACAGAGCAATAGTAATAAAAGCTTCGTGGTATTAGTATAAAACACACTGGTTCGTCAATGGAATCAAATAGGAGACCTTGAAATAAACCTACACACTTCATTTTTGACAAAGGTGGCAAAACCATACAATGGAAAGAAACCATCTTCAACAAATGTTGCTGGTCTAACTGGAAGTCTGCATGAGGAAGAATGCAAATAGATCCATATCTACCATCCTGCACAATAGTCATGTCCAAGTGGATCAAAGACCTCGATATAAAATTGGATACACTAAATCTAATAGAACAAAAAGTGAAAAAGAGCCTTGAACTCATTGGTACAGGAGACAACTTCCAGAACAGAACACCAATAGCTACGGCTCTAAGATTAACAATTGATAAATAATTTTCATGAAACCAAAAAGCTCCTGTAAAGCAAAGAACACTGTCAATAGGACAAAATGATAGCCTACGGATTGCAAAGGATCTTCACCATCCCTAAAATACATAAACTCACAAAATTAGACATCAAAAACCCAAATAACCCTATTTAAAAAATGGTGTACAGAGCTAAACAGAGAGTTCTCAGCAGAGGAATCTTGAATGGCCAAGAAGGACCTAAAGAAATGTTCAAAGTCCTTAGTCATCAGGGAAATGCAAATCAAAATGACCCTGAGATTCCATCTTACACCTGCCAGAATGGCTAAGAGCAAAACTCAAGTGACAGCACAGGCTGGTGAGGATGTGGAGCAAGGAGAACACTCCTCCATTGCTGATGGGAATGCAAACTTGTACAACCACTTTGGAAATCAATTTGGCAGTTTCTCAGAAAATCATTAATACTTCTACCTCAAAACCACTCCTGAGCATATACCCAAAAGATGTTCCACTATACCATATGGACACTTGCTCAAGTATATTCATAGCAGCTTTATTCATAATATCCAGAAACTAGAAACAACCTAGATGTCCCTCAACTGAAGAATGGATAAAGAAAATGTGGTACCTCTACACAATGAAATACTTACTATTCCACCATTAAAAATTAAGACATCATGAAATTTGCAGCTAAATGGATGGAGTATGAGAATATCTTCCTGAGTAAAGTAACCCAGATCCAAAAAGACATGCATGGTACATACTCACTTATAAGTGGATACTAGCCATAAAGTACAGGATACCCACAGAAGCTTAACAAGAAGGCAGGCCCAAACAAATATGCCTGAACCTCACTTAGAAAAAGAAATAAAATTGTCATAGGAGGCAGATGGAGGGAGGGAACTGGATGGGAGAGGGGATGAGGAGGGGAATGGGGGAGCTTCAGGATCAGGTGTCAGAAGAGACAGGATAGAGTGCCAGAGGGCCAGGAGAATGAATGAAAATTGCGGGTGACAGAGAGGACATCTCGAGGACTTGCTAGAGACTTGGGGAGGAGAGGTTCCCAGGAGTGACCTTAACTGAAAATCACAGCAGTGGAACTATGGACCCTGAAGAGGCCACCTCCTGTAGCCAGGCAGAAACCCCATTGGAGTGATAGGAACACCAACCCATCCACAAAACTTCTGACCCAAAATTTATCCTGTCAACAAGAAATACAGGGAAAGGGATGGAGCACAGACTGAGTATGTGGCCAACCAGCCCAACTTGAGACCCATGCCATGAAAAAGCACCAATCGCCGGCACTATTTATGATACTCTGTTATGCTTGCAGACAAGAGCCTCAAATAACTTCCTTTCAGAGGTTTGTTCCATCAGCAGCTGACTAAAACAGATGCAGAGACCCACAGCCAAACATTAGATGAAGCTTAGAGACTCTTATGGAAGAGATGGACGAACTGAGGGCCCTGAAGGAGATAGAAACGTCACAGGAAGACCAAAAGAATCACCTAACATAGACCCTTAGGGCTCTCAGAGACTGAACCAACTGAAGAACATACATGGGCTGGACCTAGACCCTCTGCACAGATGTAGCAGATGTGCAGTTTTATCTTCATGTGGGTCCTCCAACAACTGGAGTGAGGGCTATCCCTAAAGCTGTTGGCTTTCTGTGGAATATGCTCCCTTAATTGAACTGCCTTATCTGGCCTCAGAGGGGGAGGGTTTACTCAGCCTTGCAGAGACTTGAAGTGCCAGGATGGGGGGATACCCAAGAAGGGCTACCACCTCTCAGAGGAGAAGGGGAGGGAGGTTGGGGAAGGAGCTTGTGGGAGGGAGGGACCAGGACAGGGGGCAGCAATCAAAATGTAAAGTGAATAAATGAATGAATGAGTGAATGACTACTGGCGACTGCTGCTACTGCATACCACTCTGAAATCCTGTGTGAAGTAGGTGTAAAACATACTCCGGTGTCAAAGATGAGAGAAAAAGGAGGAGGGGGTAAGAAAGAGAACAGAAAACATCTTTGGTATTTTTCATATGTATGAATGAGTAAATAAATAAAAAGTGTCAATTTCCCTACTCAAAACTATATGATGTCCTAGGTCTGATTCATTTTCTTTATTTTGTAATTGACTGCATAAATGTCTTGAGAAGCTTCAGGCATCATTACACAATCTGGAAACAGTGAGAACTTTCTCCCTCAACTTAAGCTGACAAATTATTCCTCTAATAATGTACTGTTTTCTGACATTAATGTTGAAATGCCAAGGCACTCTGACAGATAGCTATTTGAAAATGCATATTCAAAGCTTTTAAATAGCATGAAATATCAGTTCTGGAACCAACTGTTAAACAGAAGGGCAGGGGCGGTGGGAAGTGTGGAGAATGTAATGGAGGTGCCAGTAACAACTCTGGCCTCCATCCTGATATTGGCATATTAATGCTGGCAAGGGGCTTCCCGCACTACAGCAATTAGGCTGGATGCAGTTTTCTAAATGAACAAAATCCTCCCTATTTCTGTTTATTCAGAATTCCTTATGTTAAAAAAATGAGAAAAATATAAAATGGAAAAATTACAAAGATAATCCAAAAAGTATGTATTTCAAACAAAAAGCTAGATGAGACTTTCTAAGTTTCACCTCAAAGTTAAAGGAAATGATGCTAATGATCTGCTAAGCTGATGTTTGTGAGTCACGACATCAGCCTAAAACCATTGTGCTGAGTACAGTAGCTACTGCTGCTACTGGACACCACTCCAAATTCCTGTGTGCTATATGTCTAAAACACACTCTGGCATCAAAGATGAGGGGGGCGGGTGGCAAAGAAAGAGAGAGAGAGAATGAGAGAGAGAGAGAACAGGAAACATATCTTTATTTTTCATATTGAGATTGAAATTGAATTATTTTGTATATATCAGATTAAATAAAACAATACTAAAATCATTTTCATGTTTTTCCTTTGACTTAACATAGCTAGTAAGAAATTTAAGATTAGACTAGGTAACAATACAGAAAACAAATTGAATTATAGTAAATTACTCTGTTACTTTGTTTTTTAAAGGACTTAATTTTGATTTATGTGCTATACATTGACTCTGTATATGGCTGTATATATATGTGCGTGCGTGCGTGCGTGCGTGCGTGCGTGCGTGCGTGCGTGCGTGCGTGTGTGCGTGCGTGTGTGTGTGTGTGTGTGTGGTAAAATCAGAAGAAAGCAGTGTGTGTGTGTGTGTGTGTGTGTGTGTCTGTCTGTCTGTCTGGTGAAGTCAGAAGAAAGCATTGGATGTTCTGGAGCCAGAGACATAGACAATTGTGAGTGCCCAACTAGGGTGCTAGGAATAAAACTCAGCTCCTCTGGAAGCCGTCCTAGTCACAGAAGCAACTCTCCAACCCCTTAGGTTGCATTCGAAGTCCCTTTTAGTCTGACACTGAGAAGCCGCATGGCCCTTGATATGTTACTGAAAGCCTAGGTAAGTTACTTTACAGCAACCTCACTTAGACTCCATATGTACTTTCTCTCAGTATCTTCTCATTCTGTTTACCTCAGGTCTGTAATAGATAAGAATGATTATCCTAACTGATTTGTTTATTACATAAACAAGGGGAGTTCACACCAGGCCACCTTGAGCAGACAAACGCTGTAGTTGACTTCTCGCCATATTCTTTTCACTTTTGGTGAAAATACTCTTCTTTGCTCCCTACGCTATCTACAGGCCCAATCATATCTGCTCGCTTTCATTGATTTGTGCTAAGAATGAACTCAGGTGTTGTTTGTTGTAGTATATGTGAAAGAGGGATACACTGTTAAGGAACATCTCATTACCCCGTGATCTCCAAATTTTCTGGCATCGTGTCACCTGAGAAACATCTGGACTGTATTATTTTCCAGCCTTGATATCTAGAGAGTCTGAATATGAAGTATTAATGAGGCCTATTTAAAAAGCTACCCAGATCACTGGAGGTTGGAGCATGTTTTGCAGGGACCACCTGTCTGGCCTAATTTCCTTCTCTAGTTGGTATAAAATGAATTGTCGCAGTGGTACTGTTAGGGGCCTTGTGTCTATGGCTGGAAAGCAGTGCTCCCAGCTCCAGCCCAGGGCCAGGGGGAAAGGATGCCCTCCAATACACAAGTACTCACTCCTCCAGAGCCTCAGCCATCAGTATATCTTCTTTGTCAGTTGTAACATCCAACTCTGGTTCTCCACTAAGCAGTAGCTTCAGGTTATAAATAATCAGCAAAGTTCCTTTAAAAAAAGAAAAAAGGAAACACTGACTTGTCAGTTCAAGTACACTGAATTCTAGACATTTCTAATCACTCCAACCGTAGAATACAGCAGACTCTAGAGCAGTGGTTCTCAACATTCCTAATGCTGTGACCCTTTAATGCAGTTCCTCGTATTGTGGTAACATAAGTTTATTTTTATTGTTTCTTTACAACTATAATTCTCCTACTGTCATGAATCATAACATAATATGCTATGCAAGATATCTGATATGTGACCTCTGTGAAAGAGTTATTCAGCCCCCCCACCCAAAGGGGTTGGAACACACAGGCTGAGGATTGCTGCTCTAGACCAAATTTTTTTTTTTTACTTCAGCAAAACACATTTGGATAAAATGCAAGCCATGCCTAATGGGAAATTATACTATCATCTGAGACTGCTGTACTTCCACAACACACGGCTCTACATATATTCAATCTACTGTCAGTCTTTCAAATGTTGGCGGACTTTTCATAGTTTACATTATGACAATTGCTAGGTACCTGAGCCAAGTTTGTATTGCAAGTGAAGCTCTCACTGGTAAAACTGAAACCAATGCATATGAGAAAAAATTAGTTTAAACACTGTACTGAGTGTTGGTTTTTTATTCTAGAGCTGGCACTGACAAACTTCTGTATAAGTCAATCAGTAAATATTTTAGGTTTTATAGTCCGTATTGTCACTATCATAGCTACTCACAACTCAACATGGTCACTGTTGTACCATGAAAACAGATAAAGAAAAGACATAAAGGAATAAATGCAGACATGTTCCAATAAAATGTGATTGATAGTACAGAGTGCCAAGAAACCAGATAGGCTACCTGCAGATATTCTCTTCTTGCTCCATTCCCTGAGATCCAATCCCCTAGCCTCAACCCCAGCTCTGCATCAGAACACCCAGGGAAGCCTTCCCTGTCTCCCTATTCCCATCTCCTATGAGTACCACACAGATATTCCCCTTGTAACATCTCTACCCTTGGTCTCAGACCCAAGCAGGCAGCCCACACTAACTAATCCTAAGATCATCTATCCTGGTGATACAAGTAAGCTAATGGCAGAGCCACACTCACTGCAGTCTCCCTTTTCTCTCTGACTCCCTATCCAACAAACCACAGATATCTTCTCCCCCAGCTTTCATTCCCCAAAACTCATCCCATCATTCCAGCCTCCAACACCAGCAAGCATTCACTAGGCACACACCAGCTAAACTGTCTGAGAAAAACAGGTCAACGAAAAATTTATTTCCTGGTAGCACATAGCCCCCACAGTCTACTGACATCAAGGGAGGAAGCATGAACCAAATTTAAAAACACACAGGCAACAGAGACAAAACCAGATATCATTACCCAGATGTATAATCACCCCAATCCCAAATGACTATATGTCAGCATAAAAATGCAATCTATAACATCCAGGAATATATGTCTCCACTGGAACCCAGCTACCCTGCCACAGTGAGCACTGATTATTCCAAAATAGATGAAGCCCAATAAAAAAGATCTATAAACAGCCTGTGTGAAGATGATAGAGGTCCTTAAAGAGAAAATTAATAAAGCCCTAAAGAAACCCAGGAGAACACAGACAGAGCAAAGAAGTGAATAAAACTGTTCAAGATCTTAAGATGGAAGTAGAATCAAGAAGAAAACACAAACTGGGGAAATTTTGAAAATGAAAATTTGGGGAATTTAAATAGAAACTACAGAGGCAAGTATCATCAACATATTACAGAAGATGAGAGAAAGAATCTCAGGAATTAAAAGATGTGAGAGAAAAAATACATTAGTCAAAGAAAATGTGAAGTCTAAAAACACACCCCCAAAAAATCCAATCTGTGACACTATGAAAAGATCAAATCCAAAAATAATAGGAATAGAGGACAAAGAAAATTTTCTGAAGTTAAAGAAAAAGAGGCCTATCAAAGTACAAGAAGCATACAGAACAACAAGTAGATTGAACCAGAAAAGAAAATTTGCTTGGCATATAATAATCAAAATGTTGAGTATACAGAGCAAAGAAAGAATATGAAAAGCTACAAAGAAAAAAGACCAAGTCACATATAAAGGCAGACCTATCAGAATTACACCCAGCTTCTCAATGGAGAGTTTAAAAGCCAGAAAGTTCTGAATATATGTGCTGCAGACTCTAAAAGAGACCACAGATTTCAGCCTAGACTATTATACCCAGCAAAACTCTCATACACTATAAATGAAAAAAAATACTTCATTATAAATCAAAATATAAGCAATATTTATCTATAAACCGAGCCCTACAAAAGGTGCTAGGAGAAAAACTCCAACCAAAGAAAGTTAACTACAACCATGAAAACCCAGGGATTCGTGGGACATATCTCAACACAATAAAGGCAGTTTACAGCAAGCCCATAACCAATATAAACTTAAGTGAAGAGAAACTCAATGCAATTCTACTAAAATCAGAAACAAGACAAGGTTGTCCACTGTTCTCCATACCTATTCAATATAGCACTTTAAGTCTTAACTAGAGCAATAAGAAAATTGAGGGAGTTCAAGGAGATACTAGTTAGAAACGAAGAAGTTATGACAATATAGAATATTAATGATATATTACTAAGGAGCTCCTACAGCAGATAAACACCTTCAGCAAAGTGGCTGGATACAAGATTAACCATCAAAAATCAGTAGTTCTACTAAATACAAATGACAGATTGAGAAAGAAATTGTGGAAACAACGCTTTTCATAATAGCCTTAAACAATATAAAATATCTTGGGGTAATTCTATCCAAGCATGTTAAAGACATGTGTGATAAAAGCTTCAAGTATTTAAAGAGAGAAAATGAGAAAGATATCAGATGATGGAAAGAGTTTCCATGTAATTAATTGGTAGGATTAATATAGTAAAAATGGTCAAATGTGATCTACAAATTCAATGCAGTCCCTATCAAAATTCCAACACAATTCTTCACAAATCTTCAAAAGACAATTCTAAGCTTCGTAAGAAAAAATTAAAACCAAGGATAACTAAAATCCAGGTAGCTAAAATAATCCTGAACAATAAAGAAACCATGAAAAGTCTTACCATTCCTGGTCTCCAGTTATACTACAAAGTCACGGTAATAAAAACAGTATGGTATTGTTAGAAAAACAGAGATGTTAATCAAAGGAATCAAACTGAAGACCCAGAATAAATCCACACACCTACAGATGCCTAGTTTTTGAAGTTTTTGACCAAAAAAAAAAAAAATCAAGAAATACACTCTAGAAAAATGACAACATCTTCCACAAATGCTGCTGGTCAAACTGGATGTAGAAGAATGCCAATACATCCATATTTATCATGCTACACAAAACTCTCCTACAAATGGGTCAAAAAACTGAACATATAACCAGGTACACTAAACCTTATAGAAAAGAAAGTGAGAAACAGCCTGGAGCTCACTGATACAGGAGACAACATCCTGAACAGAACACTGCTAACACAGGCACTAAGATCAACAATTAATCAATGGGACCTCATGTAACTGAAAAGCTTCTACATGATAAACGATACCAGCATTTGAACAAAGCAACAACTTAAAGAGTAGAGAAAGGTTTTTACCAATTCCATATCTACTAGAGGGCTAAATAATATGAAGAACTCAAAAAACTTGTTATCAAGAAACCAAATAACTCAATTTAAAAATGGGGTACATATCTAAACAGAGAATTCTCAAAAGAGAAAACTCAAATAGCTGAGAAACATTCTAAGAACTGTACTTAGAGTACTTAGCTTAACCATCAGGGAAATGCAAATCAAAACTACTTTGAGATATCATCTTACAGTTGCCAGAAAGGCTAAGATCAATAATACAAGAGAGAGCTCATGCTGGTGATGATGTGAAGCACACAGAACACTCTTCTATTGTTGGTAGGAGTTAAACTTTGTACAGACACTACAAATTCAATGCAGTCCCCATCAAAATTGGTATTGGAAATTGGTATGGTGGTTCCTCAGAAAGATGAGAATCCATCTACCTCAAAAGCCAGCTACATCACTCTTGGTCATATGTCCAAAGGACACCTCATCCTACCATAAGGACCCTTGCTCAACCATGTTCGCTCTTGTTCTTTTCATAATAGCCAGAAATCAGAAAAAAAAAAAAAAAAAAAAAAACCTTAGATATCCTCCAACAGAAGAATGCATAAAGAAAATGTGGTACATTTACAAAATGTATATAACTCATCTCTTTTTTAAAACTGACATCATGAAATTTGCAGGCAAATGGATGGAAGTGAAAATAAATAATTCTAAGTGAGGTAACCCAGACTCAGAAACATAAATATGGTATATGTATTCACTTATATCTGGATATTAGCCATTAAATAAATGAAAACCATGCTACAATCCATATACCCAGAGATATTAGGCATAGAGGAAGGGACTAAGGGTGACACATGGATCTCCCTGGAAGGGGAAAATAAAATAGACTTTGTATGTGGATTAGAAACAGGAGGACAAGAACAGGTGGGAATGGGGAGAGGACATGGGATTGAGGGAGGGAATAAGAGCAGAGACAGCTAGAGCTGAAGAGCATCTGAGGAGCATTTGAGGGACAGAGTGGAAACAGTGCACTGGAAACTTCCTATAATATACCAGGTGATCCTAATGAAGTCTCCAAATAATGAAGGAGACAGAATCCCTACTGGAAATCTCTTGTCACCAAATAAAGCTTCCAGAAGTGGGACTGGGTTTTATTCAGTGGTGTTGGTGGACAAAGTGATCCCACAGAAATCCCCATACAACCCAGACTGTTGCCAAGACAGTAAGTTGTTTTCTATAATCTGACTGCAAGGCCCCATTGCTGAAGACAACACCCACACAACGCATTGAACATGAAGAGGTCAAGTTGCTGCCTACATAGAACCTTCATTCCAATGTTCTGGTGTCTATGACACAGGAAGGTATTCTGCAGACTACTAAAACAGAAAAGTAAAAATAACACCAGCCCAACCATAAAACTTATGATCTATACTCTGTCTTTCCCGCAAGATAGGCTAGAGCAATGGCAACACAAACCTTATGGGAGTCTAGCCGATCGATATCTGATTTGACGTAAGGTCCACTCCATGACATTGAATTCATACCTGACACTGCTTTGGTAACCAAGAAGCAAAGACTAGATAGCCCAGAGTCCTAGGATAAAACCCAATAGCACTGGTCTGTAGGAGGAACTAAGGTGGGAGGAGAAAGGAAAGGAAGAGGAGAAGAAGTTGGGAATACAGAGAGATAGAGGACACCAGGAGAACAAAGCCCTTTAAAACAACTGAGCAAAGCCAATGTGAACTCACAGAGACTGAAGTAGCATGCACAGGGCCTATACAAGTCTGCAACAGGTCCTCCACGTCATATATACTATGACTTTCAGTTTAGTATTTTTATGGGACTTCTGAATGTGTAAATGAGTGGGTTTTATGATGCTTGTACCTTTTCTTGGGTCTCTTTTATTTTTTGATTGCTTGTCTTGTTTAACTTCAATACAATGGTTTTTCATTTTATATTATTATATTTTATTTTTTAAAATAAAGAATATATATAAAAAAAAAATACAAGGTGCCAAACTTGGCCTATGGCTATGACTTGTTGGCTCCTGCTCCAAGGCATTATTAACCGAAAATGTCCAAACTATTCACAACACTGTTTACAATATGGAGGCTAATGTGAGTTTCACAGAAATTAAAAAAAAATTCATTACACTTCTTTTAGTAGGGAGAACAGCATAGGGGCTATGAAAGAGAAGTTTGCAGGCAAAATGCCTGTTTTTAAATCCTAGATCAACCACTGAAGTAGAGTGACCTTTAGGGCTCCACTCACAAGCAAAGATATAAAAGTAGGCAGGACTAGTTGAGAAGAAGGAAACTCACAGCAGTAAGAGAAAGACAAGATATGGTAATGGGGAATGGAAAATGACCATAAAACCAGATATACATGTATAAAACTAACAAAACCCTCATTTTCCTAATCTATCCAATGGAACTCATAAGCATAATAAAATAAGGAAAAATAAAAACCACTTTACTAATATTTATGAGTTTTATAATTAGAAGTCATCTAAGGGACTAAATGATCATTAAGATGTAAAGTCTTTCTTGATTTCCTTCATCTGAAGGTCCCATACTTAGCACTATATATTTGTGTGGATATACAAGTATTTATGTATGTGAAGTGGTAACATGAAAATAAAATTCTGATGGGAGGAAGAGATATTAAGGGAGCAGAGAAGGCAGAGATTATAATAGAAGCAGGCATGGAAATAACTCAGGGATTGAAAGAGACCAGCTGCTACACAGTGAAGGCCACGCAAAGGGGGAAAGGATGAGAAGGAAAAGTAAGGACACATCTGAAGATACCTGAAAACTGTTACTTCACAGTCTAACCGAAAACAGTAAGGTTATGATATTTATGCTAATATGTACATGCCAATTTAATCACCACCATTTTTTTCACAGTGACAGAAGGAAAGAAGTAAAAATATTTTTAAAATATTATGATGCCATGGGTTATAGAAGGTATCTCAGAAATAAAGCACACCAAGTTGGAAATAAGATTATCAAAAGCTTTCTATGAATATTAGCCAAAACACTGCTAAGAACAGGCAAAGCTCATGTGGCTTCCTCTAACGCAAACTTCTTGTTTATGTTCCTAGAAATGTAAATAGGGAATGTCTAGAGAAAGACCGACACAAGGAAATTTCCAGTAACTAGTGCAGTCTAGACATCAAGAGAAGAAATGAAGAAAATGAAGGAAACAAAGGCACCAGAAGGAAACAAAAGAAAGATTTGTCATCCTGGAAGAAGAGTGCAGACAAAGGTTTGCTTACTCCACACTCCCCAGACGGGAGTGCACTATCGCATCCTCTCATCACTGCTAACTCTCTCAGCAACACAGCATCACATGAACTCGGAAGATGCGACGAACCTGAACCTTTCTCTTTGTGTCAAGAATTTACAATAAATCATATCTAGATTCTTTCAAGATAACACTCCTATGGATAAAACAAATGGCTGCCCTCATGTGATACTACACCTGAAATCATTGATGCTTAAAAGTATAAAAAGAAATGCCTCAATCAAACGTTTTTCTTCTGGTAGCCTTACCACATCTCCCGTGGATCATATCAAACTGCTGCATCAATTCAGCCTCAGTCTTAAATGGAGAGTATTTGTAAATGATGGACAATTCTGTAAAGAACTTCTGCGGGTCATCTGTGATACTCTCTCTTGTTCTTGTTAGCCATGAAGGTATTGGAACTACAACCTAGTTTTTAAAAACACAACAACATATTATGAAATATACACACAGGTGTGTGTGTGTGTGTGTGTGTGTGTTTACTCAGAATTGTTTTTTTTTTTTTAATTTCCATTGTCAGAGCTGCTGAAATGGCTCAGTGGGGAACTTGTCAACAAGCCTTGAGCTCAACCCCTGAGATGACGCACAAGGTGGAATGAAAGAAACAATACACATGCCATGGTTGCACAACAGGCACACACACACACATGAACACACATGTACACAAATAAAAATAAATGAAAATAAGTAGAGTTCCCCCAATAAAACAGCTGGTTAGATTAAAGTACTCCAGCTGCCGATCCCTGCCCACAATCTCAGTACTTTCAGTAGGTTCGAAGTATTTGGGATTTAGGCATAAAACCCCTCTGATATGATAGATAACATGAAGGTGGGGGGGGCAGGGAGTCAGGGGAGAATCTCAGAGGAGTTTAAGGTGAGGCAAATGAATAGGATCAAAATATATTGTGGAAAATTCTTGAAGAATAAACTAAAAGGTCTTTTTAAAAGCTTCTGCTATGATACATAGAAAAAAGTTTTTTAAAAATCCGTGGAAACAGAAGCCATCAAATTTCAAGAAGACAAAAATCTCAAGAGAAAATTGTTAAAACCTTCAGCGTAAATTGGCCTTGATGATACATGCCTATAAACCCTCTACTCAGAAGGTAGAGGTGTCACAAATTCAAGGCCAACCTTGGCAACTTAATGAGTTCCTGTGTCGGAGTAATTATTTTAAATAAGCTGAGGTAAAGGTAGGTTGAGAAGATGTTTGGGCATAGAGAATCTCACTTGCTTTCTGGCTCAGGAGTCAAGTATACAGTATATTATATCAAAAGGGAGCAACACACACACACACACACACACACACACTCCCACACACGAGATTTAGAACCTGAAAGCTGACATCAGAGAGGTTGGGGGAGGTTGACACACAGGATGAAGGGAAATGAATGCCAACCCCCTTGGGAGGCAGAGGCATGAGCCACAGGAAGGGGAGGGCTCAACAGCCGAGTGGAAAAGATGGACCTGACTGTAGTGTGAGACTGCGGTGAACCAAATGATAACAAACGTGGAAAACTGAGCACATTACCAGTGACCGCAGTAAGCACAGTAAGTAATTGTTCATTCTGGATAAGACAAAAGGAAAATGAAAGAAAAACAAGCATGGAATAATTGGTGATGTACTCTAAGGTAACGTGGTATCACGTGACTCTGCGTGTGTGTGTGTGTGTGTGTGTGTGTGTGTGTGTGTGTGTATGTGTGTCTGTGTGTGTATAAGGTCCTTTGTGATAAAAGGTTGTTGCTGTGGTCCAAACACAACCTCTGCAACAGGATTCCACTGCCACACTGTTCAAACCCAAACCCATCTTCACAGACCAGCCTGCTCAGATACACGTCATACTGACTGCAGAAAACTCACTGGCCACTCAAGGCTCTCTAATCTCTCCTTCCACACTGCTGCTATTTGACATTTTGGCAATAACAACCACACATGCTCACCGAGCAGCATTTTTTCCTGCAACGCTCCAGTTTTGTTATTTAACCAATTGCTGAGTGTCTGACTTACCTTGTGATGAGGCTGAAAACATTTTATTGGTGACAGTCTTTAGCTGTGTTTTTTTTTTCCATCCACAGAATCTAACCATTACTAAGCAGATAGTATTTGTAATGGGCATATAGTGTGTTAGATTACAATTGACATTCATAACAGAACTCAAACACTGTAAATTAACACACTGTCTGAAGTTCGGCTAAGAGATGACAATGTGGTCACTAGAATTAGCGATTTAAGTCTCTTTTGCATTTAGTTTTTTTACAGAATGTGTTCTAAGTCTTTGGACCCAACAGTTTATTTATTTAAAAACTGATAAACTGTGTGTGTCACAAAACAGCAGAAAGGTCTCTGAAGGCTTCTCCAAGAAATATTGCTGTGGCAGAGACAGCTTCTTATTCTGGGAAATTCAGACACAAGAAGAACAAAATTAAGTTCTCCAAAAAGGCCTCTGGTGACCCCAGTATACACAGACACCTTCTGTCCATTCCTCAAACATATGCCCAAATTTCTAAGTCATAATCTGCAAGGAGTTACAGCCTCCTTCACCTCCCAAGAGGGTAAATGAAAATTGCACCGTTGCCATGGAAATGGAAAGAAAGCCCCATCTCTTACCTCAGTGAGACCTTCTTTTTCACAGAAAGTCTGAGAGAAGAACAGACAGGTCATGGTCTCTTCCTTCTTTGTGAAAAGAATACAGTCTTTGCCAATTCTCATGGAGCCGCTATATTAGAAATGGGGAACACAGTGGTTTACAGACAGACACCAATAGAGAAGAAGCAAGGGGCATGATTTTGTTTACTGTAACAGGCTGTTCTTTTCCATAACCCATCTGCTTGACTCATCCCCAGGAGTGCACAAATATTCTTTTACTTCTCAGAGTAGAACAGATGAATTTTAGCATATCCAGCCTGACACTTTTGCTTGAGACACAGCTGCCTGAGAGAAGTTCCAGCCAAGGCACAAAAGAACAATTACCAGGCCATGGATGGAACCACACATGTGCCACATACATTGAAGCAAACTAATGAAAGATGCAGATACCACACCGATGCTTAAATATGCTTTGAGAAACAAGAGAATGTAAAGACCCAGCGAAACTGGATTGCTTTTGGATGCCTGTGAAAGAAAGACTCAACTTGTTCTACAGGAAAAGCTTCTTAATGTTGCAAAGAGCTGAGTCAATTATGGGTATAAATATTCCAAAATGAGTTTAGGTGGACCCTGAAACTCAGCCACTAGTGCCAGGTTGTTAAAAAAAATTGCTTGCGTATTGTTTTCAGTATCAGCAAATAATATATAACTTAAGGGGAAACAATTCTCACCTCTTAAGCCCATTGCCATACTGCCCGATGAACTTCAAGGTTGACAACCGTTTCTTGGATGTTCCAAAGTAAATGATGTCTGAAGCTTCATCTGTAATCAACAAAAAATTCTTAAGGTAGTTAGGGAGAGTCTGATGTCAGCACTGAGTACAGCTGTCAGACTTCTGTCCATGCTTCAAAAGACTAAGACAAGTCCATAGCTTTTGAGACAGTTCACAGACAGGGACTGGTGTCATGACACAGGCTCACAAAGATCCTCATGGTGATGTACTGAAGGTCAGACAGACACAACCATGTAACTTTGAGTATAGTTTAAAATTGTGAGCCCAAGTTTCCTTGTTTCTAAAGGAAAAGGGCTAACACCACCATAGCAACAAAGATGGAAAACAAATTAAATAAGCTGATATATGTATGAACTGCTTCACACTCCACCTTGAGCATAATAAGTGTTAATGTAAATGTTGCTGTTGTCTGCTAGCTAGTAACTCTCTCACGGTGTTGGTCCTGGTTCTGGTCCATGTGACACTAAGGACAGAGAGATTTCTATGCTGCTGCCTATGTAGGAAGATTGTCTCCAGACTTGCAGACTGGTTGTTCTCATCTCTCTAACGCATGTGGAATACTGGGAACTCAGACTATGTGATCTTCCAACAGTGAGTGTTCTTCCTGTTGGCCTGCTAAGTGCATGCTGAGTCCTGTGTCAATCTGGGTACAGTCATGTTATAGTTCAGCATCACATGGTACAAGATATTTAAAGGCCACTAACACCCTGTTAATCTGAAGCTAAAGACATTTGGTCACATGTTTTCATATGGGAGTAAATCCATGACAATATTAGCCAGCACTTATTGACAGTTTCATATGTGTTAGGAAGGTTATATGCCTCACATGCATTTTCTACTTCACATTTACAACACACTTACAGGAAGATATTAAAATCAGTATTAGTGCAGTAGATGGAAAAAGAGAAAAAAAATACAAGATCATGTCCTAGAGGATTAAGTGAGGGAAGGGGGGATGTGACAGAGAAGCAAAGAGGTGTGTCCTTAGGATGGAATGACTAGGTAGTATCACTGAAGGAGGTCAGCCCTGGAGTGGAATGAGGAGGGTACCACCAGGTATGGCTGGAGTTCTATAAGCAGGAAAGCGAGTACTCCAAGAGAAGTTCCAAGCAGTGGATGGTGCTGGGTGCAAGACTAAGAGACGCTGACCTTGGAGGGAAGGGCTCTGACCCCTAAACCCTAATCTGAAGCACTCACTGAGGGTTTTCACCAGAAAAGTGGTAATATCATTGACATCAAAACTCTGACCACAGGAAACAACATTTTCACTGTGTAGTATTTGAACTGAGCATCTATTCTGGGTTGGTTCATGCTAACTTTAAAGGTACAGAGCCTGGTCTCAATAGTGAATTCCAGCCCAGTAAGGACTACACAATGAAACAGTCTCAAAAGAATAAACAATAACAACAAAAAACCAAAGATAAAGTCAAGCAAGATAGTGAAGATGCCTTTGATGTGGAAGACTGTAGAATAATGAAGGACAAAACCATCCTGGAAACTGCTATAGCCATCATCTATGGGTCAAGATGCTCAATTTAAACCATGGACAAATGTCATCAAAGATAAATTCTTTCTAATGCATGACTTGATTTCCAACTGTCTTAGCTAGGGTTGCTATTGCTGTGATAAAGCACCATCACACAAAGCAACTTGGTGGGTATGGTGAGGGTGGGGTTTTATGTCACTCACACTTCCACACCAGTCCATCATCAAAGACAACGAGGACAGGAACTAAGGCAGGAATCTGGAGACAGGAGCTGGAGTAGAGGCCTTGGGGAAGAGCTTTTTACTGGCTTGCTCATCTTACATTCTCAGACCATCCAGGCCCACAAGCCTAAGGGAGGCATGACTCCCAATGGTCTGGGCAGGAGCACATCAATCATTAATCATGAAAGCCTGTCTCAAAACAAACAAACAACCCAGGAAAATGAACCTGTAACTCAGGCTAGATGCAAATAGAGACATTTTTCACTGTGGCTTCCTACAGCCTCGTTACCACCTCATACTGAAACACTCAAAAAAATCACCACTTTAATTAAAAGAGACCAGGAAAAACTATCCAAACAAAATATGAACAAGCAGCTGAGTGGGACAGTAGGACATTTTCTAAACTTGCCCAGTGGCTATTGGGAGCAAGAGGTGACATCAAAGCTAAGGGAAGTTAACTGCTTTCCTTGTTCTCAGTCTCTCTCCATAAGACGGTCACCCTTTTCTCGTGTGTATGCCTAACCAGTCTGCTTCAACTCCATTGCCATTTGTTTTTAAGCAGAGTGGTCAGAACCTTAGCTTAAGATACATAAAGCATCCTAAGAAGTCCAGATTAGATCCAAAAGAAAACACAGCCAGGATCAGAGGAAACACCATTTCAGTTGCCTGGAGTCTGCACTGTGCGCCCGTGATATGCTTGCTGACTGGGGGTTACCCTTAAATAGACAAAGATAAATCCTAAAATACATTGTGGATGTATTTGCTATGATGGGAACATTCAGTAAAAGAAACTAAGCCTTTGAAGAAGACGAGGAAAAAGACCCACAAAGGGCTAAAAACAAGGAAAAACAACCTCTCTCTCAAGGTTATGCAAAAAATTAATAATAGCCTAAAGGCACTGGAAATTGCCTCAGGGCTCCTGCAACTGAGGTAAAAGATGAGCAAGAAAAAGAACTCTGAGTCTGTTAAGTTACTATTTGTAGCCTATTCCTGCCTAGATTCGTTTGTCTTACAATTTGTATGATTTGTCATTCACATGCCCTGATTATAGAAGGTATAGTAGGTATAGTCATTTTGTGTCTTGGTTTAGGTGGTTACAATGAATTTAGTTTGTCAGTTAGAATATTTAAACCTAAAAAAAAAAAAATCTTTTTCAAAACAAGTTTGTCTGCAATCTATCTGCCCTAATTGCTCCATATCTCTGTTTGGAATAGATAGTTCAATTTATTTTTATTTTCTGGGTTTGCAGACTACATCCTTCCATAGCCAGTTAGGTATCTTAGATAATTAACTTACCAGGGCTCATGCCACATCCATCATCCAGGAAACACAACATGAATCCTCCCTGTAGTGTTTCATTATCCACTGTAAGAGAAAGCAGTTATTCCTAACAAATATTGGGCTTAATTTGTTCATCAGAAAATCACGCTGCTCCCGTAATGATTTGTCCTCCTCCATGGCAGGCATGGAGCCCCAGGTACACAATAGAGATGGGCTCCAAATGGAATCTTGGCTATAAGTTCCTAAGAAACCATGGGAGGGAAACAATCACACAGCAAAACAGATTTAAATTAACATGCAACATCTGAAGGTGAACAACCTATGCAGACAGTAGGACAGGCCCTGCTCAGGACCTGGATTGGTCCTTTAAACTCCAGGTAACTGTCCCCTGGGAGAGGGGAAAAAGATAACTGACCCCCAGGATCTCTCTATCAACCTGATCATCCCTTACGCCCTTCCAACAACACCGTAATTCTATAATAGATCAGGGCTGGTCTTATTAAGTTCATCAGGCTCCCTTCTAAGTAGTTAACTCCTCTGGGAGCCTTCGGTGAGTGTTTCTTTGTAGCAGCAAATATTTGCTTCTTGATGATGCTTTTGGTTTCTGAAAAGGGGTAAAAGTCATTTGAAGTCAATTCTGATGATGAAGAGACGCCATTAAATTACATAACCTAATTCCCCATTTACAGTGTTAGAGGTGTAACTAAAACTAATGAAACTGATTTCGGTGCCAAGTCTGTAAACCGGCTCTGAAAATAATTTCAACAGCTAGATATGAAAAAGGACACATTTCCGTTTTTAGTAATAGTGCAACTGATGAATAACATATATGCACAACAAATAACATATGCTTAGAGCATATGATTTGGTTAATTTTAATATATGTGTGAAAATATCACAATCCAAGCAGAGAACACATCCAGCACCCAAATATTTCCTCCTTCCATACCTGGTCACCATTATCATCACTAGTCCTCCAACTACCATACACATCTTTTCTTTTGCTTTTTAGCATATTTAAATCAACCTATGAACTCAAAATTCAAATAGAATTCACATCTAAAGTTGAGGCAATGTCAAGACTGCAAAGAATAAATATCTAAAAGATGCACCTGGTTGTATCTACCCACTTTTGTTATTATACTAAAATACTTGAGGCTGGATAATTTGTAAGGAGGAAAATATTTATTTATCTCACAATGCTGCAGGTCTAAGATTATGGTGCCATTTTCTGCTCGGCTCTGTAAGGGCTTCATGGTATACCAAAGGCCAGTGGGAAGGCTGCACGCAAGAGCATGTGATACAATGAGACCTGGCAGGTCAAAAAGCCAGAAGCTGAGAGTCAAATTTCATCACACTCTACTTATTACAACAACATTAATCTCTTTCGAGGACAAGATCTCCAGTGCTCTGATCATCTCCCATTTGGCTTGACCGTCAAAGTCCCATCATCCAGAAAGGTCAAAGTGTCTAAGACAGGAACTTTCAGAAGACAAACCACATTCAAACCATAAAACTAATTGGGGGAGGGGGGTAGATTCATAGTAATTTGATTTTGTTCTCATGCTAAGAGCCATTCCTCATTATTCTTCGTCACCCAGAACTAAGATACACCTGGCTCAGGATGTTGCTTAGCCTTGGCTGCAATATACAGTAGCCACGGCTAAATTTGAAGATTTTAAAATATAATAACTTATAGAAGCCAGCAGACCCAAAACTACACTTCTTTCAAAACAGCTTAAAAAGACCAAGATTCCCAAGTTAAATACACTAAAGACATATATTCATATGCACATTTGGGTCTTAGGGTTAAATAGATAATGACCTCAAAAATCTAGGCATCCTTATTATCCCCATGGAGACAGCCTTATGACAGTTCTGTAAAGCAATCATCAGACTGTAAATCAGTCTGGGGCTAGAGAGATGCCTCAGTGGTTTAGACCACGGGCTGTTCTTGCTGTTGCTGCATCTGGGTCCCAGCACCCACAGCAGGCAACTCATGATTGCCTGTAACTCCAGCTCTAGAGGAATCCAACATTCATTTCTGGATGCTTCAGGCACCTTTGCTCACATGCACAAAGCCACACACACAGAGGAATACATACACACATAATTGAAAAACAATAAAATAAAATTTTCTTTAGAAGGTAGGGGGCTCAGATTTCTATCTCCTGTTAATTATCAGCACTTACACAAGACTACTTTCTATAGTGTTTCCTGTTTGCACTAGGTTATGGCCAAGTCAAAACGTCATGGCTATTGAGCCCTCTGTCCCTTCCTCTACCAGGACAAAAAAAAAAAAAAAAAAAAAAAAAAAAAAAAAAAATCCAAGCCACATAACAAACTGTCTTAGTCAGGGTTTCTATTCCTGCACAAAACATCATAACCAAGAAGCAAGTTGGGGAGGAAAGAGTTTATTCAGCTTACATATCCACATTACTGTTCATCACCCAAAGAAGTCAGGACTGGAACTCAAGCAGGTCAGAAAGCAGGAGCTGATGCAGAAGCCATAGAGGGGTGCTGCTTACTGGCTTGCTTCCCTTGGCTTGTTAAGCTTGCTTTCTTATAGAACCCAGGACTACCAGCCCAGGGATGACACCACAATGGGCCCTCCACCCTTGACAACTAATTGAGAAAATGCCTTACAGCTGGATCTTATGGAGGCATTTCCTCAAGGGAGGCTCCTTTCTCTGTGATAACTCCAGCTTGTGTCAAGTGAAGCACAAAACCAGCCCGTTCAACACCCCAACTTAATCTTATGTCTCAGTGACACATATTCATTTGTCGATTTATTTCTCAAACTTTTCATAACATGAACAGTACAAATAAAAGAGAGTATCACTTATTGTGTTCCATGTGTTGGGATTTCAACATCTACATATCTCACAAACACAAAGCACTTGGATTTCAACATCTACATATCTCACAAACACAAAGCACTCGTTTTAACATGTTCAGACATGAGAAGTGATAGGAGACGCATTTTTCTCAGAGACAGAATCACATCATAGGCAGTATCCCCTCTCATGTGAGCAAAACAAACAGAAGGATGGCTGTGTTGGTACAGGAAGGCAGCATTAACTGCATCTCAGAAACTAATGTCATTAGCATCGTAATCCACCAAGACTAACTAATAAGCACACAAGACACTGAAGGATCACAAATGAAGTCAATAAAGAAAACACACTTGGTTTGTGTTTTGTAGCAGTTAGACAATTATCTGCACCACATAGTCACTTACGCATTTTTAAGACTTCAAGACACCAGAAATGATATATGCTTAATTATGAGTAACTATTACATTAATGTGATTGTAAAAATAAAACTGCATCTCATGGCGAACAAATTCATGGGCTGAAATCACTCAGAGGTTTTCATGAGACTCCAGAAGACATCATTTTGTACACAGGCCCTCCAGCGAGTGAGCAATTTGACCCTCAGAGTATACATTTCTCAATCTGGCTCCCCACAGGGTCACAGTGTTCACAGAGCACTTAGATTACATTAAAAAGCTACAGAATGTGGTGTGATTTGATGAAATAAAATAAAACCAAAGTAGCTACAGGCTTTTTCTTAGAAGGAAAAAACAAGAAATGAAAACGTATGCTCACCTGAAAACACATCAAGTCTTACAGCGCCAGCATCTCTGGAAACAATACAAACATAACATTGATTCACAGGAAAAAAAAATGTGTCTTAAAAATAACATTAATCTCCATAGCTTATGTGAGGTGTAACCTATTGTCAGATATCAATATGGAAATCATAAAGCACTTAAGGTAAATTTCTAAGATGCTTCATTGTACATTTATATACAAAGAACTGTCATCACCTATAATTTACGAATATTTCAAAAGCTAAAACTTAGTACCTTAAAAGACTGGATAGGAAATTTAGTGGTAGTTATAAAAAAAAGGTTCAAATGAACATAAATATAGTATTTATATTTTAAAACTTCCTAGAGAATAATAAAAAGCCATAGGATGATTTTTCATGACATATTCCGGTTCAAAAACTGAAAAGGGAACTTACTATGCCATTTGTACTATATGACCATATTTTTAAAGGCATATTTTATATACATGTTCAAATGAAATGTGTTTCTTTGAAACGGTGGTGATAAGGGCCCAGGCTTCATTCATGCTAGAAAAAATGCTTTGCCCAGCCCTCAAAAAATCAATAAAAGTGGTTCCTATAAAGGTGAACTATGGCCTGTGAACCCAGTCTGGTTCACCAACTGTTCTTATAAACTGCTTTATTAGAACCCAATCACACTTGTTCACTCAAGTACTGAGTATGGTCTTCTTAGCTCTTCACCAGCAGAACTGAGTCATTTTAGCAGATGCTGGATAGCCTTCAGAGACAAATTCATTTATTGTCTGGCCTTCCACAGAAATTTATTCTGACTGCTGCTCTATGAGAAGAGATTAACAGTGAATTGTTGTTGTTCTTTTTTTTTTTTTCCTCCTTATTTCCTCAGCTTTGTAAATTCATAGCTATTTCTTGTCTTTCAAGATTTGTGAAAGTAAAAAAACTCTAAAGCAAAAGAAGGGCCCCAAATCCTGGCTTCCATATCAGCTGTGAGAGAAGACATGCTGACAATAGGGGACACGTTCTCAGCTGTTGGAGAAGGCTGTGTGCTAAAGGAAGAGAGAGTCTGAGGGAAGGATTGGGCTGCATCAGCTCAGTACAGATGCAAGAGTCAGAGTGGGAGAGTGAGTACGATAGCCAGGAGAACTAGTGACAGGAGAACTAGTGACTCCAGAACTATCCAACAGTCTCAAACCATAAACCACACCAAATATACTGAGAAGAGGCACACAGCAATCAGTCAACCAGCCTAGCAAGGAGCCCCGCTTTTGCTTTTTCCTGTTGCTAAAAATACCATAAAGCACTCATTACATACAAATTCTGCAAGAATCCCAGCTATTTCTTAAGCATTCCCTCTATATAAAGCAAGGACTGAGTAGGATACAGACGGTTACAGACTTTATTCTCCTCTAGTCCTCACTACAATCCAGTATGTAGTTATCAATACTTTCACTACACACTTGCACTTTTTGCTAAGAACCAGGGACACATCAGATGCTCAGTAAATACCACTGGACTGAAGTTAAATGTTTGCTGGGTCTCTTTCTTTCTTTCTTTCTTTCTTTCTTTCTTTCTTTCTTTCTTTCTTTCTTTCTTCTTCTCTTCTTGTGTGTTAGGCATCTAATAAAAGGCCAGACACATGAGAACAAATATTCTATCACTGAGCCATACTCCCAGCAGAGACTAAAGGTTTTAAAGAAACAGTTTATTTATATAGACTGTTCACTTGATGTTTTATGTAACGTTTCTGCCTCAGCCTAGGAAATGTTCTCTTTGGATCATTACTGTACTAGTGACACCTCCAGCACCCCTTTCTATGTTACCACTCTTCCTTCTTCTTCTCTATATGACATTCTTTTAAGATAGATGAGTTCTAATCTTTACATCCACAGGAAATCACTAAAGTCTTGAATATAATGCAAAATTATTTATTAGAGTAACTGGGAGGTTTAGAAAATCCTTCAGAAGATCAACTGAGCATCTTAAATAAAATATTAAATGTACATTCTCTTTTGATGTTCAATATCAGCATCTAAACAAGGATGAAAAACATCAGTGTCTGCCAGAAAAAAAAAAAAAAAAAAGACCGATGTGGGCTGTCCCCAGAGCATAGGCTGAAGGAACAGCCCACCCGATGAAGTCAACCCGCCACGTGCCACTTCTCCCATCACTTCAAGGAAAGAAGGAGACAAGAGAGAGATGGGGAGGGGCAGACAGGTAGAGGAAGAGAAGACAGACGGGTAGAGAGAAAGAGGGAAGAGGAGGGACAGAGGAAAAGAGGTGGTGCATGTTCATTTGTTTATTCATCAGGTCTAAGTGCATGTTTACATGGCTGACAGCACGAGGAGTTTGGAGGAAACCTCACATGTCATCTTCAACAACACTTTTTATCCCTTTCCAAAAAAAAAAAAAAAAAAAAAAAAAAAAAATCTCATCACCAATTAGAATAGACCGTGCAGCTTGTGAGCATGGGGACCCTGCTGTCTCTACTTCCCAGCACTGGAGTGACAACTACACCAGGCAGCCCGGGGAAGGGAGGTGGGTTATGTGACCTCTGGGATCCTTGTGCTCACAAGGCAAGTCCTTTATTGAACAAGCCTCCCATCACTCCCCCACCCCCAGCCTGCCTCTTGCTGTTTGGACCTTCTTATCTTCCTTTTCTCTCCAGGCTTGGTGCAAACAAGAGATGGGCTGGAATTGGGGGTTCACAAATGCAACCTGGAGAGCTGTTCTCTCCATCTTCTCCCTCATCCTGCCTGCTACCTTCTGCTTTTAACTAGCCTTCTCTCTCAGATGAATATGTGACACAGAGGAGAAAGAGAAAGCTGGCAACTTGGACACATGTGTTCTTCCAGAGTCCGAGATAATGAAGCTCTGGAAAACAGAGTTCAGACTAAGTCAGAATCTAGGGGTGTACAGGGAATCCTTGCAGGAGCATGAGTCACTCCAAACTACACAGAAACCAACCATGGTGATCCTTGTTCCTGGCCCCACCTCTCATAGCTCCAGACCTGAATTCAGTGCCCCTAGACTGAACAATTTATTATTTTCTAATTTACAAAAAGAGAATTAAAAAAAAAAAATTAAAGCACTAGCGTCTTATTTCCCTCATGGTGTTTGGAGGAATTCCTAGGTAGTTAGCTAATTACTACACTCAATGTGTGCTCTCACAAGGCCTTCTTATTTCTAAGGGTTGAACAGAGAGGCAAGCTCAAGAATCTGATATGTTATCAACTAGTAATGGGGAATTTAGCTCTCCCATTAAGAGCCTTCATTTGAAAACTACAGGATGTTTCTTGGCTGAACTCCTCTTGCTGCAAAGGAAGTAAAAGTGTTTGTTTTTTTTTTTATTATTAACCATAGAAATAGAAATGAGTCAGTATTCAACTGAGCTGAGACATGGAGGTCTGAGCTACATGTGGTGTTATGTTCCTATAATCCCAATACTTGGGAGGCCAAGGCAGCAAGAAATCATGAATTTGAAGCCAATCTGGACTACAGAGGAAGCCGGAGGCAGACTGTGCTGTGTAATGAGAACGTGTCTCAAGGGAAACAACCAACACAAACCAAAGCTGAGTCTTTCCCAAGTCTTCCAAAATATACTACTAGATGGATCTTAAACTCAGAAAGAGGATACTTAAGCCTCATTACCTTTGTCAGACTTAGTAAAATATGGTACTAGATTCTATAGCCACATGGATATTGAACAACTTTTAGCACAGGGCAACTGCATAACTTTTACCAGTTGTGCCAAATAACCACAGCATAACTTTTAATAAACCATCTAGTCTGTCTGTACACCATGCCAATATGTATAGAGATGGCATAATGATCCCCATGTCAGAGTGACACTGAAGAGACGCATGAGTTATGTGATGTCAAGTCTCAGTTGTCATCTTGACACCCCTGGGAAGAGGAAGCCTCAATTGATTAACTTCTATCAAAGGGGTCCATGGACCTGGCTTTTGGGGGATATTTCTTAATGAGTAGTTAATGTAGAATGGCCCAGTCCACTGTGGGTAGAACATCCCTAGGCAGGTGAGGCTCAGACATATAAAAACAACCAGTGGAGCAAGGCAATAGGCAGCATCACTCCGTGGTCTCTGCTTTACTTCCTACCTCCAGATTCCTGCCTATGCTGCCTGCCAAGATGGACTGTGACTTGGAAGCGGGAGACGAATAAACCCTGTTTCCCCCCAAGTTGCTTTTGATCAGTGCTTTGTCACAGAAACAGAAAGCCAACTACAACGGGCTGCGATACATATATAAACACATGGCATACAGGAAGCAATAAGCAACGGCTACTGTTAAGTACAACTGGCTTCAAAGTCAACTTCAGACATAGCGTGCACTGATATATAATTCAGGAAACAGCTGAATGAGTATCTGCTTTTATACAACTGCTAACAGAAAAGCAGACATCCAGGTTCCTAGAGCTTCAGATATGACACCACAAATTAAGGTATGGAACACTCTCATTTGGTCTTTTCGTATAGTAGGTGGAATGTAGAGGAAAGCAAATTACAGTACATTCCAGATGGGAGCTAATAGTTCTAGGTCTCAAACCTGGGACAAATGCCTAATCGAGGTACCTATTAACTTATCTATGTGTCCTCCCTCCCTGTTACAAGGTCCTCCTGCCTAGGATGGCCTGGCCCTTACCCTCAACTCCCCAGCTCAGGGGCTGCGCTGCCCCACCAACCCCCAGCTTCTTTTTCCTATGTAACCCAGTCATTTGGGACTATGCCAAATGACTCTCTTGCTCTCCTCGTCTCTGAGTTGCTCCTTGCCTCTTTTGGCTCCTGGTCCCTCTCTCCCCTCTCCTCACATGGCCCCTTTCAATCTGTCAGTCATGTTCATTCTGAACTCTCTCAGATGTCTCTGCCTCTGTCTATGTTCTATCTTGTATCTACAGTTAAAACAACAACAAAAACCTTTCAACTCCTTAGGGAATAGTCATGTCCACCATTTTATTTCTTTTCTCATATCTAATAGCGTTATAGTTTTCTTTCAAATATAAATAGACTATATTTGTGTCTTGACATTTCCCCAGTGATCTTTGTTCACAGATACATCTTACCTTGCGTTGTCCAGCAACTCAGCTAGTGCTCCGAAGAGGAAACTGTGTGTTGTGCTAATGAGAAAATAAAGGGAGAAGGAAAAGGTGAGGCTGGTGTGTAATCGGAGTAAGGTTTCAGATACAGTCAAATGTTCTGCAGCTCTGAGCAGCTCACCAATCAAGAAGGGATGAGGGATTGGATTATGAGCAGGAGAGGGAGAACAATCCAGAAATAGAGGGAGGATGGAGAGTAACCAACACTAAGGATGCTTGACAAACACAGGCGATAATGATTTTTACCTAAAATATATATAGTATGTGTAAGTGTGTAACACATATATGATGAGTTATATTTTAATCAAATTTAGCTTTAAAATATCTTTAAAAACTACTTGCTAAGACTCTGAAATAGATCCTATATATTGTAAAACTAAAGGAAAAACACATTTTTTCAGTTAATTTTATTTAAATTTTTTGTTGGTTTTATTTAGGGGTTTTGTTTGTGGCTTTTTTGGGTTTTGTTGTTGTTTTGTTTTTGATTGGTTGGTTGGAGTTTGTTTGGTTTTGGTTTTAATTTTGGTTTTGTTTTGTTTTGTTTTTTCTAAGATAGGGTTTCTCTAAATAGCCTTGACTGTCTTGGAACTCACTCACTCTGTAAAAAAGGCTGGCCTCAAACACAGAGATCTACCTGCCTCTGTCTTCTGAGTGCTGGGATTAAAAGCATGTGCTAGCACTGCCTGGCTTAGCATTTAAAGATATACTTGCTTATATTTTTTATGTGTATGGGCCTTTTGTTTGTGCCTAAGTGTGTGCCCCCTGTGAATTCCTAGTTCCTGCAGAGACCAGAAGAAAATATGTGATTCCCTGGAACTGGAGTTACAGAGGGCTGTGAACTACCATGCACGTGCGAGGAATTGAACTGGGGCCTTCTGGAAGAACAGTCAGTGCTCCTAACTGCTGAACCATCTCTCCAGCCCCTTAGTTTGTTTCACTGCTAACATTTTGTTAGCATATAAAGAAATAGACTTCATTACACAATTTTCATACATCATATGGTTATATTTTGTTCTATAAACATGCTTTATCAAAATATCCTAGTAAAAGGGAGACTCCAGTGAATGTATTATTGTTACAATCACTTTGATCTTTTAAATTTACCTCATACATATGTATTCCAGTGGGTTTTTTTTTTTCTTAAAAAATAGTATTTAGGAACAAATCATTTTTGGAGAATATTAAAAACCTGTGGATACAGAAGTTAGTAGGTACCCTGTTTATTCGTACTGTCTATAATTTTGTGTGGAGCCTTTCCAAAGTTGGGAATGTACATGAGAGTGAGCTTTCCAGATGCCTATAGACTCTCTCCTGAGCCCTGATGCCATATTCTCTCCAGAACAAGGTGGCTGGCCTTTCTCCACTTCCCCACTTCCAATACTTGCAAAGGAGAGTGATCTGTGGTGCAATTAGGCTCCTGTCAGGGTCAGATGTTTGCTTTGCATTTCCTGATATGGACACATAGCCACCAACCTTAGCACACTGTTAGGGAAAATCCGGCTTGCAGTTTTCTCTTTATGTGTAGTAAACATGTAGCAGAAGCAAAAGAGAGCAGAAGCAACGATACATTTACATAACTACAGAGGGGGCACCACAGTGCATGAATACAAGGTGGGGAATTACCACTGAAATGCTGAAAAACTTCAGGCTTGGGGAGAGAGGATAAAAATGGGAGGAGCATTTCTAAAAAGTGCCAGAGACCTGGAAAGAGGGAGTAGGTCTCAGGGACTCTATAGAGGTGACTCCAGCTGAGACTTCTAACAGTGGGGGATATGGATCCTGAAGTGGCCACCTCCTGTAGCCAAGCAAGACTCCCAGTGGAGGGATAAGGACACGAACTCACTCACAAAATCTTCAACCCAAAATGTGTCCTGCCTACAAGATGTAACGGAACAAAGATGGAGTAGAGACTGAGGAATGGCCAACCGCCCGACTTGAAACCCATCCCATGGGCAAGCATGAATCCCTTACACTAGTAATGATCATCTGTTACGGTTTCAGACAGGAGCCTAGCACAACCATCCTCTGAGAGAGTCACCCAACAGATAATGAAAACAGATGCAGAAACCCACAGCCAAACATTAGTTGGAGCTCGGGCAATCTTGTGGAAGAGTTGGGGGAAGGATTGAGGGATTCAAAGCGGACAAGGACTCTACAGGAAAACCAATAAAGTCAACTAACCTGGACCCTTGGGGGCTACCACAGACTGAACCACCTACCAAAGAGCAAACATGGACTAGACCCGTTCTCCCTCCATTAGCATATGGAGCAGATGTGTAGCTGGGTCTTCATGCAAGTCCCTCAATGACTGGAGTGGGGGGGGGGTTGTCCCTGAATCTGTTGCCTGCCTGTGGTTCCTGTTCTCCTAACTGAGCTGCCTTGACTGGCCTCAGTGAGAGAGGATGTGCCTAGTCCCATGGTGACTTGATAGGATGGAATGATTCCCAGGGGAGCCTCCCCTTTCTCAGAAGAAAAGGGAAGGGAGAAGGGGGTCTGTGTGAAAGAGGGACAAAGGGGGAGGGGGAGGGGGAGGGGGAGGGGGAGGGGGAGGGAGAGGGAGAGGGAGAGGGAGAGGGAGAGGGAGAGGGAGAGGGAGAGGGAGAGGGAGAGGGAGAGGGAGAGGGAGAGGGAGAGGGAGAGGGAGAGGGAGAGGGAGAGGGAGAGGGAGAGGGAGAGGGAGAGGGAGAGGGAGAGAAGCTGGCAACGTTTTGTAACTAGGGGACACAGTTCTAGGGGATCAAATGGCGCCCTCTTCTGACGTCTATGGATACTGCCTGGGGTGATGCTGGGATGTAAAGTGAATAAATAAATTGATGGGAACTTCAAGCCTTGGGCAGCACCTTAGTTTAAGTGTATATAATAAAATAAATATGCCAGGCAATAGTGGTACATGCCTTTGATCCCAGCACTCAGAAGGCAGAAGCAGGCAGATCTCTGAGCTTGAGGGCAATCTGGTCTACAGCATGAGTTCTAGGGCAGCCAGGGCTACATAGAGAAAACTTATCTCAAAGAAAACAAAATACACATACATAAGCTAAATTTAACTTCAAATTCAGAAGCTAAGAAAAGGACTTTTGAATCAGTTCTTCTTTAAATTTTCTAATTTATTTAAAACTAAGTATTAGCAAAGGAAAAATGAGAGAGTGATGGGGGAGGCTAAAGACAAGAGAGATTTCATGTGTTTTCTCTCATGTGGATAGTCTGGAAGGTAGAGGAGGAAGACCAGCAGGAAGGAGGCGGGAAGACTCAAGAGTATAATGAGGGGGGACATATAAACAAAGTACAATGTGTATAAAATACCTTATTAAACTCGGTATTCTGTAGGTATTTTTAAATTAACTTTTTAAACCATCAAAATTCTCCTGTTAACAGACAGCTGTGCTTCACTGAAGGAAACTAGTATAAAAATATAAAACACTGTTTTAAATAAAAGACATGCTCTACAAAACCATTACTTCAAAGCACAAGCCCTCCCAGTGAATATAAAATTTAAAAATGTAGGAGCTGGAGATACAGCCCTGTGGGTTCAAGGCACTTATCATTCTTCTAGACTAAAGAATGTGAGTTTGAATTCTGTTCCCGGAATCCAAAACTGGGTGCTATCATTGCCAGTAATTCTAGTTCCAAGGGGTCTGACACCTTCTTCTGACCTCCATGGTACACACATGGAAGGCACACACACACAAATTATAAATATTCATTTTGTCTATTTTTTATTTATTTTTTATTTATATTTAATTAAATTGTAATACATAACCAACCCACCAGGGGAATTCACAGTAATTCTAGGCAAGTGTTCTGACACTGAGCTATGTCCCTGACTCTTCAAACTCTAAAACTTCTGACCTGAACTGCCATGTGATTTTCTGTGCTAGCTCATCGAAGAGATTTTTTTATAAGCATTTGCCACGTCCCCCTGTGTACAGACAAGGTCTTTCCTTCTTGGAATTCAAGTCATAATCTAGAAGGAAATCATAGGTACATAGAAATTACACAAACACATGAAGAAAAGTTTCTGGAGCTTAGGCAGGGCTATCTTCATAGGATGAATGGGAAGTCACAGAAGACTCTGACACTGATACCTCATCTGACCCCTGTAGATGAGAACTCTGTCCTTTGAAGAGCCAGGATGGAAACTCTCCAATCGGGTAAAGATCCCAAAGCAGAAAAGAGTGATTGAGACCACACTAAACCTTTGATGCATACAGAGAACAGGCTAAAGTAAAGGCATGTCTGAGTCATATAGGAATTCCTGCCCCAGTGGAGAAGGGTTTGTACAGGTCCAAGAACAAGTAGACATACTGTAATACTTTTTGATAAATGGCCTTTCTATCTGTTTCACTTTTCAAAAGTTCTGCCTGGAAGCTTCAGAAAACACAGGCCTGGGAGGGGCCTGGTGGGACGTGTAGCACCGGTTAAGGGGCCGTATAGAGGGCTGTTCATAGAGAGAGATAGTGTGGCTCGGGATAAAGTCAAGGATGGAAAGAATTGTTGAGTGCCTTACAGAAAGCATGAGCTTGGTTATAGGGTATGATTCTAGGGTGTGGAGACAGAATACTGAACATAGCAATCCCAGAACTTGAGAAGCTAAATCAGAAGAATTTCAAGTTTGAGACCACTCTGGGTTACACAACAAAACCATATTTCAAATATCAAATAAAAAGTTTTACTCTTGTTTCTGTGGATGACGTTCTACCAAGGATGTCTCATCCTTCCAGGTTAAAACCACTCTCCACAGCATGCATGTATCTGCTTGGCACAGCCTATTCTCCTCTGTTACCTCAGAATCTCAGAATGTCCTACACAGTATGACAACCCATCCCTGGATTTCTATACACTTCCATTCCTGTGGCTAAAACTTGCTCCATCCATCATATCAGTTGGTACTTTCAGTAAACACAAATTACTAGGTAATTCCTAAACACCAACACACCACATGAAAGACACACCATCCACTGCTCTACTGTACCAAACTCTTGAAGTGACAGATGATGCAAAAAGAATTCAGTCACTTGCCTCTGCAATCTGACTGCAGTAGCCTTTTCTTACCCATTGTTTTACTTTCTGTGGATTTTCATTACCATTTGTATCACTCCAAAAATATTAACTGGAAAGTCCCAGAAATAAGCTGTCCATAATTTAAGTGGTGTGCCCACCTAAGCAGGATGATAACCTTTCTTTGCTCCACTTGTCAAGATGTATGGTTGTAAGTGGTCTTGTATTATTATCCTAGTTCATCTCTTACTGTGTCTCCTTCATCAACTTTACAACATGCATATATGCATAGGGAGAGCTGAAGATATATCAACACAAACAGGCTATTATCTTCATTTGTATTAACCCAAATTTTAAAGATGCACTTGGGGAATCATTGTGAATTGTCATAGTTAAGAACAGACTGTACTATTTCTTTTCTATTTTCAATTTTGTGTGCAAAGGTGTATTGGTATATGTACATCTGAGGACCACAATGCATGCCTGGTATTCAGGAAGGCCAGAAGATAGTGTTAGGAGTTACAGAGGGTTTGAGTCACCCTGTGGGTGCTTCAAACTGAACCCCAGTCCTCTGGAAGAGCTGTCAGTGCTCCCCACTGCCGAGTCTTCTCTCTAGGCTGACACCATTAACAGGTAGTAAGAAGACACCAAACGCATCTGACTCAGCACAGAAGGAATTACTGCCCTCATCTCTTGAAATTTACACAAGCAAATTACTCTGTAAAGCAACAAAGAGGGTTTTTGTTTTGTTTTGTTTTGTTTTGTTTTTACAGTATTTCCCATAGTGTCGGAGTAAGGATAGAAAGGATGGGGACTAAGTGTTCTAATCTGCTGGCCAATATTTAAATTTGTTAAATCATAAACATGGAACGATCCTTCCACTTGACTTTAACTGAAGAGCATCAAAATTATTCAATGTGTCCCCAAGTGTAGTTATTGCTTCCCTACTAAGTACTCACGCACAGCATAAATACATTCTTAAAGCAATCCTACCAGGTTCATTAAGCTTTTGTTTTCCGATCGAATATGGCAGTGGCACGTGGGCAAAAGCTACCCCATTCCAACCCCTCTGGAAACTCACGAGTTGGCATGGATGAAATTCAGATGCAGTTTAGCCCTCTGCAGCAAGGCATATTTGTCCATGTCTTCAGACACGGCGGGTGGACACCAGAAGACACTGATGCCTGACCGGAAACCGTTGGCCTACACCCACGCCTATGTCCACGCCCACACCCAAATCCACGCCTACGCCCTGGTTCACTTGCAGAGCAGGAGCTCAACAGACGCATTCGCCCCCTGGTGTCCTCAGTGTGGAAGCTCACCCTGCAGTGTGGCTCTTCTCTGGGAGATTCTTGTTTTGGTTTTGTTGTTGTTGTTGTTGTTGTTGTTGTTGTTGTTGTTGTTGTTGTTGTTTTGTTTCTTCTGTTGTGGTTTTTTGAGACAGGGTCTCTCTTAATTGTCCTGAGTACCCTGGCACTCACCATTTAGACCAGGCTGGCCTTGAACTTACAGAGATCTACTTGCCTCTGTCCTGAAGGTGATGGAATTAAAGGCCTGTGCCATCATGCTAGGCCCTTCTAGGAGATTCTCGAGATCTGTTAGAAAGTGTCTGACTTGGCCTCTTTTCAGAAGTGGGATTTCTATAACCTCAGACTTTACTCTTCTTGGCAGTTTCTGTCACTATCCATCTGAAAACTAGGGCATTGTAACTGAATCAGAAGTAAGAGCTCTTACCCTCCCCCCTTCTTTTCTACCCTGTCCCCAATCTAGTTGAGTGCAGGTCATGAGCCCCAGAAAGGTAAAGTCATTTCTCTTTATTTGAGTGGACCATTGGCACTCTTGTGTATCTTGAGTAAAATTATGTCTTCTGTATTGGGGAGTGGGAGAAAGAAAAGGGCAAGTGAAAGGAAGAGCTGAGGACAGACAGCAGACTTTAGACAGGCTGCGATGTGCAGGCGTTTCCCTCCACCTGGAGGAGCTGTCGCCGCCTGGAGGAGTCACAAGCATTTTCTATTTGTCCTCACACCTGCACTGCTGGCCTGTGTCCAAATCCCATCAGTACACTCCAGGGAGCCCTGAATTCTGAGTCACCAAAACCCAAGAAGAAGTAACTCGAGTCGAGGACGATGGAGGGACGTGATTGATAGGTTAGAGTGACTGGACCTCTCTGCTGTAGTCAGACCGATCCAAAGGCTAAGGCTGCTTGGCTTGGAGACTAACGTGGTTCAGTTCTGCTCCGCGACAAAGTCAGAGAGACAGGTCTCTTGAGCGGAAAGTCTGAAGGAGATGTTTTGTGATTTCAAAGTGTCAAACGGGCAATAAAGCCCTCAGAAAATAGAAGCAAAAATGTGAAGTGCGGAGCAGTCACTGTTGGAAGAGAGGAAGAAGTCTCTTTCAGCTGCTAGGTTTATAGGAATCGGGGGAGGAAGTGAGGATTTGAATTGCAACCCAAAGGACCACGTGTTCTGCTTTAATTTGAAGACTGGAAGTGAACGCAAACATTCCTAGTAATTTCTCCTGATTGCATTTTTTCTTTTAACAGTGGCTGGTGTGGTTGGCACTCTTTCAATAGGCACGCTCCCTCTACTGAGTTACTGAAATTACCTTTCCCTAGTTTTCCTTCAATAGAACTTCACAAATTATCTTCTATTTTCATTTTTTTTATGGGAAAGAAAAGCTCAGTGAGCCTCTTCCAGATTTATTTTATAATTCCCATTTCCAACTGCTGTCTCAGAACAACTTACTTTGGGAGTTGGGGGCACCGGAGCCACTAGCCTATAATTAGTAGTGGCTGTAATATCTACCAGAGGAAAGGATCCAATTATCACAGAAGCAGTCCTTCTAATAATCTGAGCAGAGTCATCCTGCTGTCAGTAGACAGCCCCAAAGTACAGGCAGTGCTGGTTAGTGTGATGATGAGGGCGGGGGTGGGGGTGGGGGGGGGAATCATGGATCTGTTAGGTTCTGCTAAATAAGAAGCCTAGAGTCACAGTGCACCATCCCAAAAGCCTTCCTCCTCTGACATTTCAGCTCTAGTTGTCAGTCACTTTTGTACAGTAAACAGACTCTTCTTCCAGGTATACTTAGGGGAGTCCTTGCTCTGCCTCTTTCCCTCAACCTCGCTTTAAGATTCATTTTAAACACCATTTCATTATAGGAACTCAGGCATAAAGACAGAGAGAGGAGGTGGCATGAGATTATCATTTGATCTTCTCATGGTTGATCCCGATTTTAAAGAGAATCACCTCATCTCTCTCTAACTAAACATTTTGTGGTTTGTAAATACATATGCTACACAAAATGTCACTCTCTTTCATTTAAATAAGCACAGATAAACTAGCATTTCATTACTTTTGAAGAACATACTTAAACTGAGAATAAAGTTGATAAACTTGAAAACTGAAGTTTGAATTGTCATCCAGAAGGACTGCTATATCCTAAAAGCTACAGATGCTATTATTAGCATATTCTAATAAAAATGGAAAGTGACTGCTGTAAAGTTGACATTTGAATGGCTCAATAGTGACTGCAATTGAAACAAGTCCACTGATTCTGGAACCTACCTACAGCATCCTAGCATCATCTCTCCCAGTTAACCACACTTAGGTCAATGATGAGTGTCTTCACAGTTTGTCATACCTTTATAACCAGCCATCACAATTGTAGCACAGCAACAAGTACCTCTGGATGATGTGGGGAAAATAAGAGGCCTGGAGCTTTTCCCAGCATAACAAAAATGTTAGAGATGAAACCACCACGGTGATTGCTGTGTGTAAGCCAATCCCAGTGTGATTCTCAATACTTCTGCTTCTTTCCATCACAAAGCTGAAAACTTTCCCTCTTGGGCTGTCTTGTCCCTAGGGGTGGTCACCTGGGACAGGTGTCATGAATAAGACAGAAGTGGAAAAGGCACTAAGTGGTATCTGAGATGGCTTTTGCTCTCCTGATACAAACTGGCTCCATCTCCCTTCTTTGAGGAAGTCAAGCATAGCACCTGGATCTTTGGGAATCTTTGCATCTGTGATTGAAAAGTCAGGAGATGGACATAAAATTGCCCCAAACACTGGACACTCACCAGCAGACACGCATCTCCAGGGTTCTGTTATGAAACTAAACTTGCTATCCATCCTAAATCAGTTCATTGGATTTTTAATTTGTGTGTGTGTGTGTGTGTGTGTGTGTGTGTGTGTGTGCGCGCCATGTGTGTGAAAGTGCCTACGGAGGTCAGAAAAAGATCCCCTGAAGCTGGAGTTACAGGTGATTGTGAGCCACCCAGCACATGTTCATCATTTTTCCAGTCTCAGTAATGAAGTTTTCCTGTATACATATACAAGACTTAAGTGACTTTCAGAAGTACTGGGTTCACCCTTTTTTATGTCACTGGACAGCACCAGCAGAGTATTTCTTACTGAAGGGATGCTCTGACTTTCCTTTCTACTTGTGCTGAATGTGTGTGAAAGGTCGGCACATGTGACAGATGTGAGCAGCCATCAGCACAAAACGGTAGCGGAGACAAGATGGGAAGAGCCAGAACTTAGCAACAAAGTCATCAGAGTGAAGTATAAACAAGACAGATCTGGCTGCCAGAGAAATATGGGCCTTAAGAGAGGGGTGTGTGCGTTGGGATGAGGCTCCTGTGGAGTGTGGCACTTAATCTGAAGAAATTACAGGCTTATTATGCAAATCAGATATTTATTTCAGGAGAGTTTGTTTGTTGTAACAATGTAAAAATCAAGTCACTCCCTTTTTTATTCAACATGTTGACAGCCAAAGTACATGGCTTGAACCTGAAAATGGTCCCCCAGACAGAGTTATTAAATTAACAGGCTGGCAAACCAAGGATGGGTAAGATTCTGCACAGAACCTTACCAACCTAAGACAGAACTGCATTGCTTAATTCACATAATTCACAATGGGTAAGGAAGGCATTCTTGTCAGAATGATCTAATACAAAGGGGGAGATATGGAAAGCCTTTAGGGCTGCTTGGCAAGAATCTGACATGGGCCAAGGACAAGGAAATGGCAGGAATCTGACATTAGGCTAGAACAAAGAAGTAATTTCAGACAGGAATATAAATATTAGGCTAGAACAAGGAAGTAGGCTTCAGACATGAAAATGACTTTGGGCTAGGATAGGGAAGTAGACTCAGATACTTTGGTAATCCTGATGAACTCTTAGAAACTCTTAGATCATGGGAGTGATCAAGGGACTTTGCTTATTGCCTTGCTTGTTCTTTGACTATTTGTGTTTATTGTCTTGCTTGTTTCTTCACTATTTGCATCTATTGTATTGCTAGACCCTCAACCTAGAACTGATCTTAATTCATGTAATTAAAATGGTATAAAAGCAAAATAAAAATAAGGAGGGAGGATGGGATAGGGGGTTCTAAGGAGGGTAAATGGGAAAAGGAGATGACATCTGTATTGTAAATAAAGTATCCAATAAAAATTTTAAATTAAAAAAGTAAAAAATAAATAAATACAAAAATAAATAATAAGTCACTTTGTACTTTCAAAGGAGTGCAATAGAGACAAAGTGTGTAAGTGTAGGCATTAGAAACCATGTTTACTCATGGTAGGAAACATACAGTGCAGGAAAATGATTGTTCATAACATGTTTGGGAAGCATAGAGAGAAAGGCCCCTGTTGGACAAGAGAGTTCAGGCTTGTGACTACAACGCTGCAGAGTGGAAGACTTTGTGACAGTTGTCTCCACAAGGATGGCCTCCAGCCTGTGGGATGAGGTCGGCCATTGCCTTCCAAGCCTGCATCCCATCCATGTTCGATATTCAAGAATTAGTGGAGAGGGACAATAAAGGGAAAGGAACATTTGATTTCTCACTTTAGCTCCAGAATTGGTGAACACCCCCTCTTCACATCTTGAGCTTAGCTACAGAGCCACTCATGGTGACTTGGACAAGAAACATCCCATCCTGTCCCCAGCCTCATGGGCTCTCAGGTATTTGAGAACTTGATCCCCAACTGGAGGCATTGATTGTTTTGTGAGATTATAGGAGGTACAGCCTTGCTAGAAAAAATAAGTCACTGGGCATATCGGTATGAGGATTTGTAGCCCTTCCCCTCTTCCAGTTTGCTCGCTGTTTTGTGTGTGTGTGTGTGTGTGTGTGTGTGTGTGTGTGTGTATAATTGAAGATGTGATCTCTTAGCTTCCTACTCTCAGAAGCCTGCTGCCATGCTAACCCCCATCTTCATGGCCTTTAACTCTTTAGAAACATAGGTTAAAATAAACTCCTCTTTCTATGAGATACTTTTAGTCTTGCTGTTTTATCACAGCAGAAGAAGAGTAACTGGCGAGCATCTAAGCACACATTCTCATTTTCCTATTTCTCTAACAAGACTGGAAGGAAACTGCCCAGACCCTAAGGGTTCTTAAGCATTAGTTACAAAGTGAAGGTGTTATGGGTCCTCTGGAAGAAGTCAAGTCTCCAAGTCGTGAAGCAGGTTAGAAAAGATTAAAGAAGGTTTAAATTTTTGAAATTGTAACTGCCCCTTGAAAGATACATTTACACTTTAAAAAAATATAAGTTTACGCTTGTGAGTTAACAGATTATGGATGAGCATTTTAGACAGATGAGTCATTTGGGGGAAAAAGAAACGGGTAAAATTTCTGGATGTTCATTGAGAATTTTATATCCAAGAATATGCCGTGTGCAGCGAGGCAGAATGAGAGGGTTGTGATATTCAAGGGGTCTTTAAGAGGAAGCAGCTATCAGAACCCAGCAGAACTAGAGTGTCCAGCTCTAAGCTAAAACTTCAGATAGGACAGGACAGAATAAATAAAGGGAAGGGAAGTCACATGTATGTGCATGGACCAACTTAGCTCTTCTCAGATATGACAGAATCAGGAAAGGAAGCAGGAACCAATGCCTTACCATGTTTTAGGTGTTCTCTCCTAAACATACGACCTTTTTAACAGCATTGAGCCAGTCACAAAAAAAAAAAAATTATTGGGTTGAGAGATTAAGAAAGAATGAGTTCACTTTGGGTATGGTAAAATTTGTCATTAAGCAGTACATCCAAATAGAATAAAAGTGTCAATGCAGTTAAAATAAATATATGCCTCTCCTTTCTTTAATGGAAGTAGATTACAGGTTGTCATTTTTTTTTTCAATGAAATATAATTCTGTTTTATGGAAAAACATTAGTGAAGCTGTTGAGCCAGAGTCCCTCTGAAATCAGAAGCTAGAAAGCTGGAGGATAGTAAGAAGTCAGTTAATAATAGTAGAAAAAAGTCACAAAGAAACTCATTATTTTATGTATGCCTTTAATCCCAGCACTGGAGAGGCATGCGTATCTTCATGAGTTCAAGGCCAGTTTGGTCTACAAAGTGAGTTTCAGAACAGCCAGGGCTATACAGAGAAACCCTGTCTCAGAAAAAAAATAATAAATAACAATAATAATTGAAAAAATATATAAGAAAGAGTGGGAAGCAGATAGCAAATTTTGAACATATAAGTTAATATTTCAAGTTTTGTCCACAAAAAAAAAAAAAAAAATGTGTATCAAGACCATTTTCAGCAATGGAAGAAGAGTTCAATGACAGAGCATTTGTTTAGCATATATGTGACAGTGAGTGCCATCCCCACCCTACACACACAACAGAAAAAGAAATGAAATGAAATGAAATGAAAAGAGTAATTTGTCCAGAACCTTCATTTAGATACAACACCTATTCTGAATTGAAACAGATTATGAGTACACTGAGCTGTCTTCAGACACACAGGATGAGAGCATCGGACCCAATTGCAGATGGCTGTAAGCCACCATGTGGTTGCTAGGAATTGAACTCAGGGTCTCTGGAATGTCACAGCCTGGATCTGAAAAGACAATACAGGCATTGGAATTATTTTTCTTGGAAATAATGAGGAAAAAAAAATACATGCAAGTGTTTAAACTCACACCAATTTTAGCAAACTATTTTAAAAACCAGTCCAAGCAGCCAACTTTGGACCCCCTATTAGGATGCAAAGGGACAAAACAAGAGGACTGAACTTTGGAGTACTCTATAATGAAAATCTTTTTCAAAGTCCAAAGGTGGGGGAAAATCTCACACATGTAGGAGAAACTGGTACCTTGGCCTTTGGGCTCGGCACTTACCAACGTATGCTGAGTCACTGGCAATTCCAACAGAGAGGAAAGTGCATTTTTTATTCATGCTGTTACAAAAAAAAAATGTGCCATCTCTTAAAATGTCTTCTAACTCAAATTGCAGAGCTCTGAAATGGATCAAATTGTCGTGTATGCTCTCAAATGGGTCATTTCAGTCTAGTACCTTACTTACTCATGATTAGACAGTCTTCTCATCCTATGCCACAACAATACGTGGAGGCTGCCTAGTGTAAGATATTTTTAAAAATCTAGTTTCATGGCATTAAATTGCTTACTATCTGAATTTCTTTTTTTTTATAACTATTTTCATATCTCTTCAGTATCAGAGCGCTAGGCCTCTACTATTTGAGACAAGATCAAAGTATGTTGCCATAAAAGAATTGTAAGCCATGTACTATGTTTATATAGAAAACACAGACAACACTTTGAGAATGGGTTCTGTTAACTTTATTATATCATTGAGCTATAATTACCTTTGGTCCACCATAACTATCACTTGATAATAATGAAAAAAATACAACATGCAGAAACAAAAGGAGCCTGTCTGTGATGTCAGAGATCCTCTTCACTCAGTCTTATTCCCCTGGGTCTTGATTTTGAGGATAAAATACCTTCAACAAGCCCTAAGAACTTTCATTTTACAGCAGAGAGAAATTTGAGGGTGTGGCAGGGGAGAATTGTTATGTGGACTATATGTGGCTGCATTTAGTTTCAAGGTTCCAAATTAGAATATGAACATGATTCCATGATTCTGTCTTCTTTGCTCAGAGACACTGGCAGGCCAGCCCCAGCTTCCATGGATCTGAAGCCCTATCTAGAAGGCTTGCTCAGAGACCATATGTTAACGGTATGGTTAACAGTAAAATGTCTTTCTAAGCCTCTGAATGAAAATCATGAAAGACTATTGGGAAACAGAGAGAGAGAGAGAGAGAGAGAGAGAGAGAGAGAGAGAGAGAGAGAGAGAGAGCGCTAACTGGATGGAACAGGACTTGACTTGAGATGGAGGGTCTGTATGCAAGACTCCATAACGTTCTTAGCCTTCCAAATTCCACATTTTTCCCAAACCATACGGTTTTTTAAGGTTTATTTTTTATTTATGTGTGAATACATGCTACTGAGTGCCCACAGAGGTCAGATTTTAGGTCACCCCTGGAGCTTGAGATGTAGGCAGTTGTGAGCAATCCAAAGTAGGCACTGGAGGCTGGACTCTGGTTCTCTGCAGGAGCAGCAAGCACTCTTAACCATGGAGCCAACATTCCAGACTCCAGATCATCCAGTTCCAGTGCAGAGCAGGAAAGTTGAGGGTGGGAAGTGAGGTGCCTGTTGGGAGTCTACTTACCCCAGGGCTTCCTTATAGAGTCTAGATTAGTCTGTCTTTTCTTGAGGGGCTGCCTATCTCTTTAAGACCCTGATTGTCTTTCCTATTCCTAGAAGTACCTCTGTGCTCTAACAGCATTAAATAGGGAAGTTGACACCTGGCTTTTCTTCAAAGCACCACTGCTTCCCAAAGCTCATTACCCCATTGTCTATGGACCCATTACTATAGCCATACTAATGGTGTGGTTCTCCACCATGCTTACAGTAACATTTCCTTTCTTGTTTATTATTTAATTTTTAATGTTTGTATGTGCATAGGCATACATGTGCAGCTTACATGTAGAGGCCTGACTGTAACATCCAATGTCTTTGTTGACTACTTTTCATTTATTGAGCCAGGATCTCAGACTCGATCTGGATTGCGGCTACTCTAGCTGGCCAGCTTGCTCCAGGGATTCCCCATTTCTGTCTACTGAGTGCTGGATTTACAGATGACGTCCCCTAGCTGCTAAACTTTCTGTGTGTGTTCTGAGGACCCAACCCTCTTTACGTCTGCACTGCAACCACTTTAGCTATCTCCCCAGGCCTCATTCATTTTTGCTAATGCCTAATCTATACAGATAAAACTCTTCATAAATACCACTGGTTATGAATATTAATTCTTTCCAAGTCCGTCTGATAGTCATCATCCTGCCCCAGAAACTGATATGCTATGACTCACCAACTAGAGTCCACCAAGGCACTGAACTCAGTGAACTTATCTGTATTTAATAGATTTTGTCCATTTAGTTCAAAACTTTCTTCCAAAAAAGCTAAATAGACAGAACATGACAACCATCTGTAATGTTAACACTTAAGAGGCCAAGCCAAAAAGATTGCTGTGAGTTTTTAGGCTAGCCTAGGATATGAGAGAGAGAGAGAGAGAGAGAGAGAGAGAGAGAGAGAGAGAGAGAGAGAGAGACAGAGAGGCAGAGAGAGAGACAGAGACAGAGAGACAGAGAGAGAGAGAGACAGAGAGAGAGAGACAGAGAGAGAGAGACAGAGAGAGAGACAGAGAGAGACAGAGAGAGAGACAGAGAAAGAGACAGAGAGAGACAGAGACAGAGACAGAGAGATGTGTACATGACCAAATAACATGTTGTTTATCCTGTCTTCTGCTTCTTATTTTTTCTTGGTACATAAACCCAGTGTGACTCCATCATCTCCCTGCTTGTGTGGCTGTATCTAACTAGATCATGTAATGGCATCTAGATCATGTAATGGCAACTAGATCATGTAATGGCGATGGCTTTATGTCATTGTGATATTGCTTATTCTTTCTGGGTTTATCGTTTCTCTTTCTCATTCTCCTTCACAAAACAAACATTCCACCCATGTCTCTACAGAAAACTTCATTATTTATAGTGTCATAATTCTCATCTAAAATAATCAGAGGACTGTTGTTCCAGTGGAAATCTCCAATGGCAGAAGAAGGCGCCAGTCTTACATAAAGGACACCGAGGGCACAAAAAGGACCTGGAGACATCAGTTAACAGTTACAGTCCTAAATGTCCCCTAAAGGCATTCTCTGTTTGGGGTTTTTCATAATTTCAAGAGCCATCCATGTAATGTGCACTAAATTTTATTTCCTGGCTCCAAAGGATAAGTTTTTGATGGGTGTGAGAAGTCTGTTACAACTGATAACAAAGAAAAATGACTATAATAATTCATTTATTCCTTATTCCAATGTCAGGAATGATCAAAATAATCTGGTCACTCACACACACATGCACAATCACACACACACACACATTCTTTCTCCTCTCTCTCTCCCTCTCTCTCTCTCTGTTTCACACACACACTCACACACACTTGTTAATTCTGAGTACCTCCTATCTATAGGTAAAAGCAACCCAGTCTACATCCCCAGCCCATTAGTGCCCACTTGTACCTGTCCTTGCTTCAGAAAGAATATCCTCACCCACTGGCCAACCTCAATATGAACACTAGCTAATTGTATGTTAACTTTGACCTGTTGAGGCAGAGATAGAAATAATTTAACCACCTTGTAATTCTTTCCTAAGAAAGAAGCTGAATTGGAACAACTATTCAAGAAGATGGCGGGACAGTGTTTCCTGTCTTTCTTAAAGCTCTCAGCAGCCTCGCCAATCCAAAACCATTGCATCATAGACAGACCTCCCTGCAGCTCTGCCCTCAGACATCTCCACAGACCTTCCAAACTCTCAGTTCTTATGTGGAAATGACATTCGCGAAGAGCACAGCTCCCCACATTTGAAGGGTCTTCCCTTTCCTACTGTTACAGACTGAAACCTCTTCTCAGGAGAAAGTTTTTATTTTTCTTTTATTGGATATTTTCCTTATTTACATTTCAACAGCTATCCTCTTTCCAGGTCTACCCTCTGGAAACCCCCAACACATCTACCCTCCCCCTGCCTTTATGAGGGTGCTTCCCCACCCACCCACTCCTGCCTTTCCACCATGGCATTCCCCTACACTGGGGCATCGAACCCCCACAGGACCAAGGGCCACTCCTCCCACTGATGTCCAACAAGGCCATCCTCTGCCACATGTGCCATGGTAGTCATGGGTGCCTCCATGTGTACTATTTGGTTGGTGGTCCAGTCCCCAGGAGCTCCTGGGGTCTGGCCAGTTAAGGTTGTTGCTCCTCCCCCCCCCCCCACTCCCCACGAGGCCAGGAGAAAGTTTTAACCTTGGTTCTTGTTTTCTTCAAGGAAAAAATTCAGCAGAAGACGAACAATTAAAACAGAGTTTAGCACAGTAAAACACTGACTACTACAAAGCCTAGAGCCAGCTGACCTAAAGGGGTTTTGCACTGTAAAACCCTAAGACTCTTTTATGAATATTTATGAGGTGAGCGGTACTCATGGGAAGTAAGATAACCTTTCCTCTTCTTCCAAATCTTGGTAGACTGATGTCCCTCTTAGGGCATTTCTTCTATGATCCTCCTGGAAAAGGTAAGAGGTGGTCACAACCACATTACAATTGATATTCCAAGCAGCTGGGCTCCTTTGAGGACACAGACCCTTGTTCGTTTGCATGTGTGGCAATTTGGAAAGCTCCTGGTGGCCTTTACCTTCTACATAATGTGAAAAACCCAAGTGCAACTGAGATGTTTAACTACAAAGGGCTATTTTAACTGTCAGGAGACAAAGCTATCAAGATACACCCACAGGTTCCTTGATCCCTTGCATGGAATCCTTTGATTGCAAAGTTTCAAAGTGTCTCTTCAAATTTTAGACATCAAGTAAGGCATTGTTCCACATCCATTATCCCAGAACTCAGGAGGCCATAGTAGGAGGCCCATAAAAGTTTGAGGCTAGCCTGATCTACATAGCAAGATTCAGGTTAACCAGAGATCCTTAGTGAGACCTATCTCAAAATGAAAAGGGGAAAAAAAAAATGTCATAGGTTGAATCCTAAACCATAACTAAACCCAACACTCAGAGTGTAGCTGTATTTGATGAAGGAGCTTTTAACGAAGTAATTATTTTATAATGAGATTTTAGAATGGGCTGTGATCCAATCTGACTAGTTTCCTTTAAGAAGAGGTGGTTTGGACACAGAGAGACATCAGGGATGTATACATCCATGCACAGACACCATGACATGAAGAGACAGCAGGAGAATGGCCAATAAGAGCTCAGAGGAGACAAAGCCTACCAACCCCGTGATCTCAGACTTGCATCTCCTTGAACTGAAAGGAATAGAATTCTGATTTTTTTTTAAGCCACACAATCTGTGGCATTTCACAAGGACAGACCTGGAAAATTAATATTGCTACAAAACAGCCATCAGTAGGAAACAATAGGAAGTGATTTCTGCTCTTTCTCACCATGTTCCTCATTGAAATGGTGTCTTTCTACATAGCCCAGGCTGGCTTCTAACTAGTGGTCCACCCACCTCAACCTCACAAGTATAGGAATTACAGACATGGGTCACCAAGCCAGATTTCTGCTATCCCTTTAACTTCCTGTTTCTTCCTGCCAGTTAAGAATTCTCAGTTTGCTGCCCCCACCCCCAGTCATGCTGCTGCTGTTGAAGGCTCAACTACAGGTTGAAGGAGGAAGATGGCCATCATAAAATGACAGCACAGCCTGCAGCCCTCATTTTAAATCTATTCCTTCTTTATCAAGTTTATCTTGTGAGATTACCAGCACCATGGGAGCAAATTGCCTCCCCACAGAAGTAATTCTAATCCCCAAGGGGATACCTACAGAGAAAATCCGGTCCCATTCACTTCTATCCTGAATCTCCAGCAATGTTTTCCTTGCTTTTGGCTTAGTGAAGCGTGGATGACTTAGCAAATAACAGACTTCGATTTGATAGTGAGCCAAATGGACAGCAATCCTTGACAGTTCTGTGCTCTGTAAACTTTATAGCACATTGCTGATGCTCAACAAATGTCACATTTGTCAACTATCAATTATTCAGTGTGTAAAGAGAAAAAAATGCCTTAGTAGGCGATACCTTCAAAACTTAGCTAAGAAGCTGTGCAATTCCAACACTATCACAGAACAGATGGTCACTTGGCCATAAAGTTTGAGACTGAACACATTCGTATGAATGACACATCTTCAAATTACTCTAATTTGTTTATAGTGACAATTGGTGGAAGTCACAATGTTATTAAACATCAAAAACAGGGAAGTTACCCTATGCCCTGATTTTTTTATGCTGTTTTATTGTTTTGAGACAGTGTCATGGGTTAACAAGCTGGCTTAGTGGGTATTTGCAACCTGAGCCTGGGTTTATCCCCAGAACCCAAAGTAGAAGAGAACCAACTCCTGAATTTGTACTCTGCTGTACAAAAATCCACACAGCCCCACATACAATTCATATTCTCTAATAATAATAAATAATAACAATAATTAATAATTCAACAAGTTAGAAGATTGTGTCTTACTTTGTAACCCAGGCTATCCTCATGTTTGCTGGATAGTTTTGACTAGCTGAAAACTCATGGTTCTCTTGTCTCAGCCTCCTAAGAGCTGGAATTATAGATGTGACCAACCATTCTCAGCTAATAAGAATTTTATTGTGTGTGTGTGTGTGTGTGTGTGTGTGTGTGTGTGTGTGTGTAACAAAAGATATTTTTAATTCCATCAGTGGAGTAATCCCAAGCATTATTATGAATACATGCCCTGCTAATGTGTGAGTACACTTGGTTTTGATATGTTTATAGTGGGTTTTCTTCCCAGTAATTCTCTCCCAGCTTTTCACCTACATCCTCATGGAAAATTCAATGCACCACTGCTCCCTCAAATGTCCAAGAAAGGGTTTTCTTCCCCTGTAGAAACAGTTTTATTGCACTTTTGTAATTCTAGCATTTGAAACAAATATATATATAATGTATCTAGAATAGACAGATTTTGAAAATTACATAAAGCATAGAAAATACCCATAAAATAGTTGTTTGAGGAACAAATTACAACAAACTATGAGAGTCCCCACTTTCTCTACTTTTATACTCAGTTTGGAGCATACAAATTAGAATACAAAATCAGAGGGTGGTAGCACACGCCTCTAATTCCCGCACTGGAGAGATAGAGGCAGGTGCATCTCTTTGCATTTGAGGTCAGCCTGGTCTACAGAATGAGTTCCAGGACAGCCAGGCCTATAGACATCTTATCCTGAGCAAACAAAAATTAAATTGTATTTTTAAAAAGTTAGCATAGAAATAGGGAAAGAGGAAGAGGAAGATCCTGGACATGACAGTCCCAAGGGTGGCTCCGCCCTCTTCTTCAGATCAAGTAGGATCAGTGCAGTATTCCAAAGACAGTGAGTAGCTTGTACCTCCTCAAAGGGAACTTTATTACATAAGTCCTGAAAGTAATATCCAAATGCTATTAAATCTTAGGCCTCTCGGGCTGTAGCAAAATTGTAAATCTGCATCAAGCATACCAAAAATGAATCCAAGGGCAAAATGTCATCTCCCCAAGAGTGTAGCTGATTTCTTTAAACTAATTCTATTCTCACATTTGGCACACAGTGAGTGACGACAGCAATCAAATTCCAATGAACGTAGTGCTGAGAAGTCAGTGTTCTTTAATGGAAGTAGAAGGATGAAGAGGAATAGTGTCTGCCATTTGTCACAATTCACATTGTGAGTAAAATGGAAAAAAAATCCACCTTCCATGACTAATGTATATTCTGTACGATAATTCGATAGTAATTTCTGTATTACACAGGTGGATTTCAATCTGACTGTGCACCCCTGTGAAGGGCTGCTCTGCAGGTAAGAAGGCTAGACAGAAGCCCTTATTCATTTGTTGTTGTGTCATTCTCTGCCTAAATATGAGGCAGTAACTCTCATGGTTATGCCCTCCGTGGTAAGATACTCATAATACAAATTGCGGTAAACCAATACTGGCTGTCTAATTGGTTTACAAATGTCCCCTTGAAAGGTACTCTGAGGAAGTGCTGGTCTCCTTTAGCTACTCTGAATCCTTCGGTTAACTTCACAAAAGTGAGTACCATTAGCAGTTTCATTCCCAGAGTGCACCTACAATTCAAAGTTCAGTACAACATTCAGTAATGTTTCCATCTTCTCCTGAGCACAGGCTGGCCCTCTCCATTCATTGATGCTGAGACAGTTGAATCAAGCCAGGCTATACTATGCCCTTCAAGCTCAATACCAGAACCCTATAAAGGAGTGTTGTGCTCTCCAAGGCTTTGCAGTCTACAAAGTCTGGTGGCACTGATGGCTTTGCAGTTAATGAAGTCTAATATCACTGGTGGCTTTGCAGTCTATGCAGTCTGATGGCATTAGGTGCTTTGTAGCTTATGAAGTCCGATGGCATTGGTGGCATGACGCAGCACAGACACCAAGTTCATCTTTCTCCCCTTCAGAAGAAACTTTTCTCTCCTTTGTTTTTCTTCTTTAGAAAAACATCATTGTGATGTTATTGGATGTGATCCACCCTCTTTTCTTCCCACATTTACATGTCATTGGTATGCAAGAGACTGTGGTAGCTGATAGGGGTCTGTCCTATCATATAAAAGCAGCAATTTTCAAATGGGAAAGTTTTAATAATAAACAGCCCAAGGATGGGCTTCATTAATCCATGCTCCTTGATCTATTTTTTTTTTCCAAAAATAGTTATTTCAATTTCATTTCAAAGAACATTTCCATTTGCTTAGAATTGGAGTTGCCGATTTTCACAGATTATAGCATCTTTCACTCATAGATCACTAGAAGAGACAAGCTCCAGAGGAAAGTAGTTAAAAGCCCAAGCCTCAACACAAAAACAAAACTGCTACATGATGCTTATTTTGTGCAAGTGGCCAGATACAGCTACAAACTGACAGACCTGTCCAGGGAAATCCTGACTGGATGTAAGGCAGTTTAATTAAAGTTGAATCGATTGATTCCATTAACTTCGGTAACGCTTAGTAAGGACTGTTATATGACAGGAGCCTGCTATGCACTGAAGACTCGGGGTAGGGAGGATGCAGCAATGGCCTTCAGGAGGCTTGTCATTTACTTGGGAATATCACAATGCAGGGAAGCCTGGCCTGAGGACAACAGGGAGGCACATGTTAGAGAGGAACCTTGTCACACTTGAATCTCAAGGAAGGCTTTGCTCACAGGAAAGACTGTATTCTGGCCCATAAAGGATATTGTATTATATCTATTCCACTTCTAAGAAACTGAGTTTGGTGCCCAGGTCAAAATTTGCAATTGGGACTGAAAACACCTGATTTGATATATTACTCAGATCCCATATGTACACACAAGCATCATCTGGATTGTTCTGTGAAGGTTGATCTGAATTTCTGAACACTCTTTGGACAAGCTAGGGAATGTCTGTGAACCTGAGTTCACTCTTCTTTTTTCTTATTTTTTTTCCCTGTTTTTTCAAGACAGGGTTTCTCTGTGTATCCCTGACTGTCATGGAACTTGCTCAGTAGCTCAGGCTGACCTCAAACTCAGAGATCCATCTGCTTCTTCCTAGTGCTGGGATTAAAGGGATGCACCACCACACCCATCTCATATTATGATTTTCTACTTCTTTCCTGCATCCCATGCAACAGAGATGAATAACAACTTATGTGAGAATAATAATAAGAGGCAAATAGTAATAACAATATCAACAATAAAAATAGGCTAAATAACCCCACCCTTCCTCTTCTCCATATGCTTTGTTTTTAAGTTCATAAGCTGTAAAGTTATGAAAGTTAGGGAAGATAAGATAACAATTCTCTTTTTATCCTGACTTTAAAGTTAAGTATTTCCCCCAAGATTCCAGGACACAACACACAACTAAAAGCAAAGGAGACCCAAAGAATTGTGGAGGTGAAACCTGGCCCTGAGAAATATGGTGTGGGTAGACACCTGGGAAGTGTGGTGTGGGTGGACACCTGGGAAGTGTGGTTTGGATGAACACCTGGAAGGTGTGGTTTGGGTGGACACCTGGGGGTGTGGTGTGGATGAACACCTGGGAAATGTGGTGTGGATGGACACCTGGGAAGTGTGGTATGGGTGGATATCTGGGAGTTGTGGTGTAGATGGACACCTGGGAGGTATGATGTGGATGAACACCTGCAAAGTGTGTTGTGGATGAACACCTGGGAGTTGTGGTATGGATGTACACCTGGGATGTGTGGTGTGGGTGGACACCTGGGAAGTGTTGTATGGGTGGATATCTGGGAGTTGTGGTGTAGATGAACACCTGGGAGGTATGGTGTGGATGAACACCTGGGAAGTGTGTTGTGGATGAACACCTGGGAGTTGTGGTATGGATGTACACCTGGATGTGTGGTGTGGGTGGACACCTGGGAAGTGTGGTATAGGTGGATATCTGGGAGTTGTGGTGTAGATGAACACCTGGGAGGTATGGTGTGGCTGGCACCTAGGATGGGCTTCCATGATTACCGTGTTTCTTTTCTGATAGAGTTCTTCCAAGCCTTTCATCTAAGTTTATGGAGACATGGTCCCAATCAGAGATCCAGGTATTTCAACACTCTGCATAATACAGATGGCCATCAAGAAGATGTTTTCACCACTTTTATATCTTTATACATATTCCAGATTGGAAGTCTTGGTGAGACTGGGCAACAGATATACAGTTTGCCATTTACAACAAATTGTGTCAGATGATGAATTCACTCAGCTAACTGCTCATCACACCCAGGCATAAACAATTGTTGGCAACGTGAGAGTGAAGTGGTGGTTTGCTTTGCATTTTGTTGTTGGAAACAAATATTACAGTGCAGCTAAACACTGCTCTTGATTAAGCTTTATTTTGAGATGCATGGATTTGCACACACTTTTAAGAAATAACCTAGAGAGGTCCCATGTGCCCTTTACCAAGCTTTTCCCAATAGTAGCATCTTGCAAAAGTACAGTAAAGCCTCTAACATGTAGAGGGAATGTTAACTGCTACGTCACAGATTTCCCTGGCTCTGCATGGGCTCATTGTGCATGATGTGTAGTAAGTTTCATTTAATTTGAACACATTTTTATGTCACATCCTCATCACAATTCAGAATACAGAGGATACCCACCCACACATTTCCCATCGGTAATCCATGTTGGCCTTCTTTTCTCTCTTCGTTGCTAATCTATGGCAACCACTAATCTGTTCTGAATATCCACGATTTTGTTGTTTTCAAAAACATTAAACACATGAACCATAAAGGATGTAACCATCATTTCACTGAATTCCCTGATATTCACCCAAACTACTGTATCTACAAATGATACTTTTTACTGATAATACTCCATAATACATGTGTACTACAACTTAACATTCGGTATTGAATAGTATCTGGTATGTTTCATGGGGTTGCTTTCTAATAATAAAGCTATTTATTAGGCATGAGTGTTGAATCTCTGAGATATATGTCCAGTACTGGAATTGTGGGTTGGATGTTAATTGCGTGCTGTGACTTTTTTTTTTTTAAAGATTTGCTTATTTATTATATGTATATAAGTACACTGTAGTTGTCTTCAGATACACCAGAAGAGGGAGTCAGATCACATTGCAGATGGTTGTGAGCTACCATGTGGTTGCCAGGAATTGAACTCAGGACCTTTGGAAGAGCCTCCTTGCTCTTAACCACTGAGCCATCTCTCCAGCCTGTGCTGTGACTTTTTTTTTTTAAAGAAATACCAAACTATTTTCTGACACAATTGTATATTTTAAAAATGTTCCCACTAAAAGTGGATGTGACCTTGGGGGTGAGGGGTGGTGGTGGTGGTGGTGGTGGTGGTAATGGTAGTGGTGGTTGTGGTTGTGGTAGTTGTGGTGGTGGTAGTGATGGTAATTTTCCTCCTCTTCCTCCTTCTCTTCCTCTTCTTCCTCTTCTTCCTCCTCTTCTTCCTCCTCTTCCTCCTTTTTGACATATTCTGTAAGTGTGTGGATAGTTAAATCACTAAGTAAATAAATGATTCCTGTAAGTACAGCCTGTAAAGTTAGTTCAAAAAAGTCCAAAGGGTAAAGGGACAGGAGGCATATAAAACTGACGTCAAGCATGTGCCTCTCTCTGACTCCTTTCAGGCATTCAGGTACATAGTAAGTACTTTATATGCCTGGGAAAATATATCTAGTGTGCCCTAAAGCTTTGTCTGGGATAGATTAAAGTAAATACATCTTTTTTTTTCCTAAAACAGGATTATGGCCTATAAATTGCTTCAAGCAGCTGTGTGCTCCACCTTGCTAATAGGTAAGAGACTGGTTTGTTTCTTATTTTGTCATATCTTTTTCAACTATCAGGGTGGTAACTCCTTTTGGCTTCTGAAAGATATGAACAAATATGTCTCATCTGTAGACCTCGGAATCCTTGAGGGAACCAAGGAAACCTGCCACAGTATGCTTTTGAAGCCAGTACTGTAGTGAGCGTGGGATTGTTTTATTCTTAATTATACATTAACAATATTAACATTCAGGTTTAATTGTTTCTTCCAAAGGAGGATTCTGGTGTCCTTGAACAAAGGAAAGACTAAAATATCTTTTCAGAATTGTAACACTCACATGGTCGTATTAGGAGACCTCAAAGTAATTTGGAAGTATGAATTCATTAACTTTCACTGAGCTCCATGTTTTAAAGACAGATCAAGGAAGACACCAGAGTCCAGACAATTTACTGCCAAACTAATTCAGGAAACTTGTAATATTCCTGAACTGAACTGAGCAGTCATTTGTTTTCCTGGTAACCAAACCTAAAATACTTCAGTTAACTTACTGGTTAAGCCTATATGAGTTATGAATATCTCTGATAAGGATATATAACCTAGAATAAATTTCTTTCATAAGGCTTGGAAATATGCAAAAATTATTTTTTCATGAAGCTCTTCCCATTGATAGGAGCAACGCTTTATGTGTGCCTTGTGCGTATTTAGCCGTTAATTCAGAAGCTCTGAGACGAAAATACACCTACCTGTGGGACAATTAATATGGCTGACCTTGCTTTAATAAAAAGAAAATGAAGTTGTGTAGCTAAAGCTTAAGAAAACACAATATGAGAACTGGAAAGGAAGATGAGAGAATTATCTGCTGCACTGCTCAGCCCTCCCATCCTCAGGGACAGAGCCTGTTCTGTTTGCAAGCTGTAGAAGCCGGAGACTTTACAATTATGTTCAATCTTTGGACTAATGACAGGTTTAACAAACGTCTTCTAAATTAGACAGCTCTAGAGAAGGAAGCAGTTGTGGAATCAACTTTCTTTGTTTCCCCCCTTGCTTGCTTTTTCCTGTAAGAACAGAATTTTCTCACCTGTACAACCCCAGGACCCTTCTTATCATAAAATAAATAAACAACCTAAAAGGGTTTTTTTTAATTTTTTATTTTTTATTGGATATTATATTTACATTTCAGATTTTATCCCCTTACCCCATTCCCCCCACCACCCAGGAACTCCTTATCCCATCCCCCCCTCCTGCTTCTATGAGGGTGTGCTACACAGACCTCCCACTCCCACCTCCCCACCCGAGAATTCCCCCCCCCCCAGTGTTCAGCCTTCATGGGACCAAAGATCTCCTCTCCCACCTATACCCGACAGGGCCATCCTCCCCTACATATACAGCTGGAGTCATGGGTCCCTCCCTATGTGCTCCCAGGTGGTTTAGACCCTGGGGAGCTCTGGTTGAACAACCTAAAAGTTTATTTTTATTGTTTACAAAGTTTTCTCCACAACAGATTATCTGTGCAACACATGACTCTCCCCTGCAACTTAACTTCGGTGGATAGGGAGAGATCCTCATTACCCATTTTCAAAAATGATTGCTGGCTTCACTCAAGTCATTAAACTTGAGAGCAGAGTTCCCAAAACATCTCACTGATTCTGTTTTCAAAATAGTAACATAGACACTCCCTGGATAGGGAATTAGAAGTGTGAGTGCCATAGTTTGATTTAAAGAAAATTATACCTCCTTTGAACATTTAGGTCAAGAACTGCCTTTCCCTAAATTAAAGTCAGCAAATATTAATTCTGCCAGCTAAGTTCCTTTTATGTGTCAGGGACATTCTGTATTCTTGTAATTCAAGTCTCCTGATCAATCCGAAAGTCGGTTCCATGCCCCCGTTTTATCAAAAGAAAACCGGGAGCTTTGAGAAGTGTCGTGAGCACACTGAACAGTTATCCCCAGGTGGGTGCTAAAGCAGTTCACATTGTACATGGAGTGCAGCTGAAAGCAAGCCCCTTCTTCCTGCTACACAATCCTGCTACAGTTTATTGCTGCACTGAAGTTAGTTGAAATGGGCATCAGAACACAGACCAAACTTTGTCCTAGAGAATTAGTCCCCGTAAGGTGGCCAATGGTTCCTCACCAAAAGAACAGAAGCCAGCAAGCTGGGTAAGCATATTTGACAAGGTAACAGGGCCCAGCCAGCAGTTTTTCCAGGCAGTTCCTTATTCTATCGATGCTCAGAGTAGTGCTCAAGTCAATGTGTATCTATCTCAACAGGGAATTAATAAAATCAAACCTAGAGAGTAAATATTAGATCTACAGCCAAAAAACTTTAAACACACTGGGTCTTATCTGATCTTGGAAGCCAAGCAGTGTCAGGCCTGGTTAGTGCTTGGATGGGAAACCTCCTAGGAATACCAGGTACTTTAGGCAGCAGGGAGGAGGGAGTAAATATGGAGACCGGGGCTGTAGCTCGTGCTCTGGTAGTGGAGTATTTGCTTAATATGCAACTACATAAACCTGATATTGTAGTGCACACTGTAGTGCATCCCATCACTGGTAGCGTGGTAAGAAGATCAGAAAAAGCTTAAGGTCATCATTGGTTACAGAATGAGCTGCTTGCAACCCTGGGCTGCAAGGAACACTATGGAAAATAAACAGATTTAAAATGCCTTTCCCTGGTAAGTCGATCTTTGAACATCACTGAGGATTAAGTGGAGTAAGGAGTGATAGTGATATCTGCCATCCCAACACTGATGAGGCTGGGGAAGGAGGATCGTGAGTAAGGGGGCTAACCTAGGCTACATGGTGAGCCCCTGCCTGAAACAGAACGACTGCAAAAGAATTTGGTTGTTTCTAATTTGCCCTGTAAAGGGTACTTTTCACTGCTAGTCTGCTAAAATAAAAACCAGACTCCTTTCCCTCAGCATTTACACCCTTCAGTTTTGATTTAGCAGCTGGAGCTGAGCCATGTGTAAAACAACGTGGAGGTCCATGTCCGTGTTGTTGACCTGTGATCCTGTCTATCCATAAAGTACAAGGACATCTGCTAGCTGGAGACAGGAAGAAAAATCAACCACCTTTGGCCTGTTTGTTTCTGGTCATTCCAACCTTTAGTTTTCACTCTCCAGTTAGTAAGCTGTGACTCTCTGTTTTGAAGGACTTTTCATTTTCAGCTTCATCTTTTTGGACAAGGACTTTTGTGTTCACACTTCCTTCAGAAGCTCGTCTGTGCTTTCAGTCCCCCCTTTGCCAACTTTCTTCTCGGTCATAGGAGTGGCTCTTCGCAGCTGCCCCTTCAAAGGCTCTAATTTTTTGGAGACTTGGTATTTCTTGATACAACTTCTATTTTATGAGATTTTGCTTTTTTTATAATTTTACCTGATTAATTGTATTTAAGAATGAGCAAGACAGTGGTGTCTTATGTAGCTTACGGTAGCCTGGAATTGTCTAGGAAGTTCAGGAGATCTGCCTGCCTCAGCCTCCCAAATGCTGGGGGTAACAAGTATGGGCCTGTACTGATGTAGGATTGACTGATACTCTTAAGGACATGCATAGCGACAATGAATAATAATGACAGGAAATAATCTGATTGGAGAGAAAGGAGGTATAGCTAAAGACCAGATTCATTGAGTAGTGGATGGGCTAGCGAAACTGGTTATTTCGCCCAGTGGCAACATGTGTTGTGGCCCTGGGGATATGGATATCCTAAACACAGCCAGGAAATGGCATTGACTGTCACTGTCATATTGTATGAAACGCTGCCTTTCATGGGGTCTCAACTTTCCTGTCCATGTAATTAAAAAGTCGTGAGATCCTTGCTGCTCCCAAAACATATCCAAGGACCTGTGCAATAAGTCCGCCTGCATCTGTGTGTCACTATATCTGTGCTGAAAGCTGGAACAGACTTCAGTTAAACTCAGGTGATGCAACTTTGCAAGATTCTCCACAGATGCTATAACATCGCCACTCAGTAAGCGGAGTCTGGGGCACAGCAGTGAATTCGAAACCATCAGCAATTCTCAGGTCAATAAAACTGGTTTCGTAGCGAAAGGTTCAGATATGAAGAATCATGTTAAATATTTCAATACACCACAATTGAAAAGCCAAGCTAAATTAAAGAATTTAGTCAACCTTTCTGTTTCCCATCTCTCTTCCTCCATTGATGTCTTTTCTTTACCCCTCCCAACCCTGTTCCTTTGCCTCATGGCTTCTCACCTTCTGTGACCGTCTGTCCTCCGTTCTCTCCCTTCTGTTTTCTTCAGTTTTCTCTCCTTCCTTTGATTCTTTTTACTCTTTCTTTCTCTTTTTTAAGTCTTTCTTCCCTTTGAGATTAGGGCCTCATGTAGCTCAAGTTGGTTCCACCTCCATTCATTTTCCAAATTCTGGGATTACAAACGCACACCAAGGCTCTCCTGTTAGATTTGTGGAAACAAACTTTCACTATTTAACCGAGGCTGGCCTCAAATTTTTGGTCTTCCAGCTTTTGCCTCCCCAGACCCAGGACTATAGGCACATGTGACGATATGAAGATGTCCTCTTCCTTTTTTTTTTTCTAATTTATTTTCTCTTCACTTTTTTCATTCATAACCCAAATTGGCCCTTCTCTCATATTCATTCATCTACTCTTCCCCCACTCCATCCCCCCACCACCCCACCTCCTGCTCCATTTTCACCTGACTTATTTCTTGTACTAAATACCAAGTTGTCCATTTCTTAATCAGAAGTCTTTGATTCAATGACCAAAGTCAAGTATAAGAAGAGAATAAAATAAGTGGTTTTCTTATTCCTTTTTTTTTTTTTTTTTTTTTTAAGGACTTAACGGTAGGCACGTTGCTTATGATTGGGATACCAACACTAGGGAGCTGAGTTGTGAACACAGCAGTGAATTAGAGATCATCTTGGGGTATAAAGCTAAATTGTCTCCCAAGAGAGTAGGGGAGAGAGTAGGGGGGAGAGAGAGAGAGAGAGAGAGAGAGAGAGAGAGAGAGAGAGAGAGAGAGAGAGAGAATAGAGAATGTCTTACCCTTTCCCCCAACATTTATAGGATCTAATTTCTTTTTTTGGCTTTATTGGTATGTTTGTATATGTTTGTATATCATTTCCACACCATCCTCTTCTATTCTTGCCTCTTAGAGACCCTTTCTCCTTTATTCTAGTACATCCCAGAGAGTGTACAATTCTGCCTCCCTTGACAACAGAGAGGAGGCATATGGGAAGTGGCTCTGTAAAGTAGGCAGTCACCAGCAAATACAGACAAGCATAGGTCTCTTGTACCTGGTGAGCTATCCAGCCAGAAGTTTCTGCCTTTAGCATTTCTTTGGAGGGTATTTGATAACATTTGTTAGAACGTAAACAGAACTTATTAAGTCTGACTAATAGGGGATGAGGAAAGGATAAGCTATAAATAGTTAAAAAGAGAGAAATGCTTTTATGGCTTACAAAGATTTTAAGGAAGGCATTAACCTGGCTGGTATTAACTGCATTAAGAAAACAAAATCACAAAATACCACAATTTTGTGATTTTGTGGTATTTTGGTAATTTGGTATTGTGGTAAATTGTGGTACTTTGTGATTTTGTTTTCTTAATACCCTTTGGAAAACCAACAAAGCAATAAAACTCAGGGTTGAATTTCGAGACCCCAGACACATTAAATAGACCCACAAACTCAAAACCCTGCTCTTGCTTTCAGTAACTTTCAAGGTTGATCAAGTGAAACGAAAAAGGGAGGAGAAATCTCTGAAGCAGAGAGGGTAATCGAGCGCTCCGCTACGTTCCTTAGACTTTATTTCCATCCTGGCCACCGGCTTCCGATGTGACCTTGAGTCATCTCATCCTCCAGGGTCAATTTTCCCGTTTGTAATGCCAGATAATAAATAACACTTGCTCCCTCTGTCTCCTGGGTGATGCTATTATCACCACCGATTAATATTTATTGGCTGCCTCTTGGACCTGTTCTGCTGAGCTGGGTCCTTTGCCCTGGGAAGGAAGAGAGGATTCTATCAGTAAAACATTTTCCATGAAGAAAAGGGGAGCAGAGTTCCAAAGATAGAGTGATTAAATCTTAAAATAGCAACAGCATATATTTTAAATCACGCTTCTCTACTGAGGCTTATGCAATCGCTCCTTTGTTCTCAGAGGTTGTACAATGCACCAGGATAATTGGGCTGTAGAATATGAGTTTTACTTCTGGACGATCCTAAGTAACACTGTGTCGAGCAACTACTACATTTTCTCTTTCTACCTGGAATAACCTAAGCACCAATATTTAGCAATAATATTATTTCCTGGTAATATTTGGTCTACTTTGCATAGCAATTCGCCTTGTTTGGAAAATACTGTTTAAAACAGATTATCAGGCCCAGGATATGGAATAATATAATGTGACTTAATGCCTTTTCTTAAGGAAGGACAAATGAGAAATCAGAGGAGTCCCCCATGAGCACCTCTTAGAGAAACAGAAACCAGTGCTTCAGATCAGTGTCTCAACCTCGTGTCTTTTGATCTGCCTTCTCCTTTTTCCATCTACCTCTCCACTGACAAAGTAGAGCTGTGAATGGGAAGATAAATGTGGCATGCTTATACAATGCTGTTCAGCCTTAAAAGAGAATAGGCCCATCACAGCATGGTGGACCCTGAATACAGTTTGCTCAGTGAAATAAACCATGAATACAGATGAGCCCACTTACTCGAGGTACCTAGAATGTATCTTTAAGAAGACAGGAAGGAGAGAAGTGGTTACCAGAAACTGGGAGAGGGTAGGTTGAGAGTCGCTGCTACACTGTTCTGTGTGGGATGAGGACATGGTTCTGGAGATGGACAGAGATGGTGGTTATAAAACATACAAATGAATTTGATGCCACTGAATCATAACCTCAAAAATAATTAAAATGTTTGTTGATAATAGCACAGACCTTTGATCCCAGTGAGTTGGAAGATCTCTATGCATTTAAGAATATCCTAGCCTAGGTACTGAATTCCATGCTGGTCAGGGATACACAGTGAGGTAATTTCTCAAAAATAAATAAATAAATAAATAAATAACCATTGTTACATTTCATACATTTTTATCAAAATAAAAAACAACTAGAAGTAAATCTGGCCCCTTATTTTCTTGTTCAGAAATTATTATAAAGCATTTACAGATTAAAATCCAAATCCCTTGCCATTGCATTCAACATACCTGGGGCTCCAGGTTCAACTTACCCTTCAACACTCTCTAAGCATGTCTACAGCTCAGCGGTTCCTTTCTGTCACATTGGCAAAGTGGATATCTCTGAACATGGTCTTGGTTGGATAGACTCTTTCTTGGGGGTTGGCTCCTTTCAACTTATGTTTTTCTCTTGCACTGTCTTTTCCAAGCTATTGAGATCTATGTGTCTACTGACAAAACCAGATGCTCTTCAAGGTCTCCACAGTGGTTTGCAAATTAATTATACTCTTAAAGCTGTTCAACATGATGTGTGCTTCTAGTTACAATACAGAGGAGGGTGAGGTAGAAGGGTTGATGGACTGATGAGGGTTTAAGACTGCCTGCGTACACAGTCACTAACAGGTTAGCCTAGCTACACATGAAGACCTTGTTTAAAAATTAAAAGAAATAAAATAAAACAAAATATCCCTAAAAAGTAGTTACACACACTATAGATTGTCTGATTCCAATGTGTTCTCTTCAAATTACACATTAACTCTATGAATTCCCACATGGCACGGGTGGCTTATTCTATCGCTGCATGCATACCAAGGTTGTGGATCAGGGATATCTTCTGATATCTTACCAAGCAAAGACAATTATCAGAACAGAGGCAAAAGAAGAAAACATGAGGGCCTTGGTGCAGAAAATTTACATACCTCTGAGAATGTGTTCCTTGAATGTTAATGTTCTTCCTTAAGACCCTTCCTTACTTCACTATACACCCACCCTTGTGAGCAACGTTTCTCCTGGACCTACGGCAACCTACTGGACCTAATACTCCACGTGCCTACTGCGGTACTTATCTACTATGATGTAGCTAATTGCCTCAAACCATAGCAGCTTAAAACAATAAGTATTTATTATTCCCATCTCAGAGATAGGGGTTTGTGAGTAGCTTAGGGCCTTGGTTTTGGCTCTGTTTTTTTATCATTTTTGTTTTGTTCTGTTTTGTTTGTTTGCTTGCTTGTTTGTTTTCATGACAGGGTTTCTCTGTGTAGTCCTGGCTGTCCTGGAACTCACTCTGTAGACCAGGCTGGCCTCAAACTCAGAAATCCACCTGCCTCTGCCTCCCAAGCGCTGGGATTAAAGGCTTGCACCACCACTGCCCAGCTGTTTTGTTTTTTTTTTTTTTTAAATAATGATATAACAGTTATGTGGGTAAACATTCATCTTAAGGCCTGGCTGGAGCAAAGACATCAGGTTCTGAGGTGGTAGTATGCACAGATGTTGAAAAACTTTGTTCCCTTGGTGAGTGGGTCTCTCCTTTGGGGTTACTTGGGTGTTTTCAGATCATAGCATCTACTTTCTTAGAGCATGTAACTTAGTGAAGAACACATCAGAAGCTCTACGCTAGCCACAAAAGAAGAACATGGCATCACTTTAGCAGTGTCCTGGGCTATACAGCACAGCCTTATGAACTGAAAGAGGGAAATGTCCGAGGGTATGAATATCAGGAAGCCAGGGGATGGAGGGGGGTGGGGGTGGTTGGGAGCTGTTAAAGAAGCTTTGCAAATATCCCAGCTCAATTACATGAAACTGGATTAAGACAGTATTACCCTGGCACCTGTCACAACAGGGCTCTGAAATTAAATATTAACAGTTATGACTCTTCTACTTACTTCTAGCCTTTGTTTTCAGATGTAAGCTTTGTAGATTCCCATTAAAACTTGTTTCTACACATCATTCCTCTAATTTAAACTGAAAATCCCAGCCTCTTCTGCTACCTTCCTGGTCTAATATTTTCATCATAAACCATGGAAACAGCTGTTTGTGCCCTATGCCCCATCCTCAAGTACAATGTAAGTGGACCTCGTGCTGTCTCATTCTGCTGCATATCACTGACCTTTGACCCCAGCTAACTGGCAAGTCCTATGGGAGAGAGTGCTATATCTCACTATAACCTGGCTCCATACAGAGTGTTGGTCATAAGCCCTGTTAATTTTGAGGCTGGAGAGCTCCTAATGCAGCATTTTTTAGCATTTCATTTTGTAAGAAATGTTTATCAAATATGAGGCACAGATTATACTGTTACTGCAAAAGTAGGGAGGAGTCCCACTTTTTTCTCTGCATGGATTACATTCTGTTGCAATTCTGAGCAGGGTTGTTATACTAGAAACAAAAGACAGTCTACTATCAACATGGAGATTTCAAGATGAGGAGACTGTCACAGGACACCACTACCAGATGAAGGACTCCAGGCAAATAATGACTTCTTAGAGAGAAGGAGAATCAGTCTTTTCCAGGAAGGAGCCCCAGATAGGTTAAGCAATCCCTTGTCAATTTTAAGCACATATACTTATGAGGAATACTAAGTGGGCTGAGAACATTGAGTATGCATGCACCTATGTGTACATATGTAACAATAATAATTTAAAAGGAAGAGGTCACAAATTTGAGAGGAAATGGGGACACAGGAGGAGCTAGAGGGCAGAGTAGAGGTGAAAATGAAAATAATGTGACCACTGTTTACACAAAGAAAATTCTTTAAAGAAAACTAAATAAGCAATAATTAAAATACATATTCTATTTTTTTCTGAATATTTCTCATTTTTATCCGGCTTGGTTTTATATCATTTGAACATTATTCTTAAACTTACTTCAGGCTGTGGAGATTTTTAGTATATATTCAATTTCCCCCCTGTGAGCTATATTTTAACAAAGTCTGGTTTTGTTGTTGTTGTTGTTAATATGTATGGGTAATTTGTTGGCAAATGTGTCTATGTACCATTTGCATGCCTGACGCCCGTGGAGACCATAAGATTTCATAAGTGAGTACAAGATTCTCTGGAATGGGAGCTACAGATGGTTACGTTGAGTACTGGGAATCCAACCCAGGTCCTTTGGAAGAACAGCCAGTGTTCCTAACCACTCTCTAGCCCCTTGGGAATTTGCATGTGTTTTATTGTTTAGTTTTTGAGACAGAATCTCATGTAACCCCCGTTGGCTTAGAAGTCTCTATGTAGCAGGATACAAATATTGACTGGCTGGTTTAAGTTCAGGAGCCAGTATCTATTAATTTATGCAACATTTATAGCAATTTATTATGTGCTGTTACTAGAGCCCTTTACCTCTGAGAAAACTACAGCTTAGAATTAAGCAATAAGTTTTGCAGAATTTCAGAATAGTTGGGACTTTAATCCAGACTGTGAGTCACACAAGTCAAGACATACATGTACCACAACTCTACCATACTTTTCTATCTACTTGTAGATTATGGTGGTGACACTACACAGGTTACAGAGGGCCCATCATAACCCCCAGAGCTTAGTTTTCCCAGAGTGCCCCACCTCAGAAACCTGGTTACCCAAACAACAGAGCTGTGCTTGTTTTTCGAGGAAACATCGATACATTATGCATGTCCTAAGACTCTGTGCCCTTGGTCTAATTGCAGAAGTGTTGGGAGCACCATTTTTGATGGAGGACCCAGCAAACCAGTTCCTACGCCTGAAAAGACAAGTGGTACACTTGCAAGATTTCTGGGACCCAGACCATCACCAAGATGGGAAGGGAACATCACTTGCTGATGAGGTACTGGTATTTGATACAAGTAGTCCTTTATTGTAATCTTGTAAACTAGCCTTCCATTCCTTGGCATTCTGACGATACCAGCCTTGCTCACAGTTCCCTTTTTAGCTTCTCTGAGCTGTAATCTCTCTCCCTCCCCATAATGTGGCTTTTACCTAGTAAATGCCACATCTTGCTGAAATATTGAGCACAAATGTCCTTTTCTTTCTGATATCCTCTTCTTCATTTCAAGGGGACATGTGTGCTTCCTTCCCCCTCCCGTTTGCATGCTATTTATATGTGAACAGTTCTCAAAACAATATGGGGATTATTAGTATCATATTCCCAACCTCACTAAGTTACAAAGTCAGGCCTGTGTCTTATCCATCAAGGTAATTATCCTTTGGATTTAAACAATTACTGCTACACGGTTGTCTTAGTTAAGGTTTTACTGCTGTGAACAGACACTATGACCAAGGCACATCTTATAAAGAAACATTTAATTGGGACTTGTTGGCAACCACACTGCTCCATGCTTTGGGGCTACTATGTTGCTGTCCACACTGCCCCACACTTTGGGGCTAAGTGCTCTGATCAAGAAAGAGAGTGGGGATGAAGGGGCAAGAGACACAAAGAATGGAGACAAGACAGGGTGTGTGGTCAATTCTCATTTACTGTCTCCCATTCACTATATTCCCTCCTATTGACCTCCTATTGACCTCTCTTTGACGTCTCCTATTGACACTATTACAAGGAAATCCTGGGCATTTATAAGCACAAGCAGGAGAACTCAGGTGAAGGCATTTTACAATGTGCACCGTGCAGCTGGGGTCACTAAACAGCAAAACAAGCTATGTGGGATAAACAAGATGTTTGTCAGAGTGTGCTCAGATGTTGTAGGCTGTTGAAAAACAAGTCTCTATCAGGGTATATGGTTCAAGATGGCTGCAAAGTTGATAGCTGCTTTCTAGCCACTTTCTGCTTAAAGTTGGCTCCCAACAGGTCCCCCTTTTTACATTTTTTTCAAAAGGGAAGGCTGGGAAAACTTATGGAAACCATGCCTGCCTTAGGTCGGAACAAAGACCGCAGCCTCACTTAAGACGGTGAGGCCTCCCAGAGTTAGGAGCAAGGGTCTTGAAGTGTTTTCTTACCTGTCATTGACTATCCGGCTTAGCGCGAGTTAGGGGTTAATCCTCGTCAGTCTTGATGACAGAGGTTTCAGAGTTCCCTGCTTCCAGCCTGTAATAGTGGACCTGTATGAGTTTCATTTGCTATCTGTTGCCGTACAAAAGCCATCAGTTTGTTGAAAAGCATGAGCCCGAGAGACAGGAGACTTAATGCCTAAATAGTTGATATAAAAGCAACACTCTTTAAGGCAACACCCAACTTCCCCTGTTGGAGAAGTAAAAGGTCTAAGCCTTGTACCCACAAATTTTCAATAGAAGAAATTATACCAATGAAATCCTTGAATTTCCATCAGCTTAGTAACAATTATACAGATTTCTACCAATAGATTATGGCTATATAATCAATTTTAGCTCTTCTTTCCTGTTCCAATAAAACCATTACTTTTCCCTAGAAAGACAGCCTAATATTAACAACCTCAGTCCCCAAGTTCAGGGAATTGGAGCGCCGATTCTTCATTAACTTCTTCAAGCTGAATATGGGCGTTTCAATATTAGAAGAGGGATGCGGGGGAGGGTAAATTGATAAGCCTCTGATGTCTGTGTTAACTGCATCCAGCTGGAAGTCCAGGGCATCAGTGAACATGCAGGTGATAAGAAGATTCATTCACTAAGGCTGTGTATTCTGGAATATACAAATCTCAAAACAAATTTTAGTATCAAGATAATAATTTTGATTCTCTGGAATCTAGTGTTCTGGAGGCCTACCTTTGTCATGTCTGATCCATATAATTCTGGAAGATATAACTACTACCTTAATGACCTCATCAGAAAACTCATAGAAAAACCTTTTTTCCCAAATCTGTTTATCCTTTAGCCAGTAACCAGAAAAGCCTTTATATTGACCTTTTATCCAGAGGAAAAATATAACTATACAACTCAGAATCACACCCATTTTAAAAGTTAAATCAATTAACATTATCATTCTGCTCAGCTCTCTGCCTAGAGCAACCTTCTATTTATCTATTTATCTGTTTGGCTCTCTTGACTCAGAGCAGCCTGCAATTTACTCCTTGCATCTTTAAAGCCTTTTTCATCTGTTTCTGCTCACTTATTTCTTGTCCCATTTTCATTACTATAACCTTTATCTATTTATCTGTTTGGCTCTCTTGACTCAGAGCAGCCTGCAATTTACTCCTTGCATCTTTAAAACCTTTTTCATCTGTTTCTGCTTACTTATTTCTTGCCCCATTTTCGTTACTATGACCTACTGGTCTCCCTGCAATCACCTTTGTTTCACCTCTGAATTCAGCCAGCTCCATCAGTTGACTGGTTCTCCAGGGCAGGGGCAAGGATGGCCGCTTCCAATTCCCTTGGTGTCCTTCACTGTAGTTAGCTGTGGCCAATGCACACTAATGTTTGCTAGATTAACACAGAACACATGTTACTGTGCACATGCTCAAAGGCTCGGCACAGTTGCTGGCCACCTCACCTGCAATGGAGCCCGAGTCTTGTGGCATGAGCCGGTGCGCCTGCTGTGATTTGCCCTGGCCATCCTCCTGTCCCTGCCGTCTTTTCATCTATGGTGTGTGGATGACCATAGATGAAAACAAATAAGAGAGAGTCCTGTAGTCTGGAAAAGTTTTTAAAAGTTCTTAAAAAACAAAATGATGGCAGCCTATGAAACGCAGTGCCAGGCCAACTGGAATAGCTCTTGAGAGCAAGCATTAGAGCAGTTTGAGCCAAGGTTGTAAAGAAGAAAGCCCTGTCCTTTCTGTTGCAATGAAGTGTTTTAATTGCGACCCTGATCTTTCTGAGCTTAAAGTGATGAAGCCTGAGGACACTGGGGGAAAAGGTTCCTACAGTCCTGTGTGTTTGGAACCTTCCTGTGAGGATTGTGTTAGAAACCATGAAAGGTTGTCTTTTGTAGAGTCCCTAGTTGTGGGGCATGATAACAAGGAAATCCTGGGCATTTATAAGCACAAGCAGGAGAACTCGGGTGAAGACATTTTACCATGTGCACCGTGAAGCTGGGGTCACTAAACAGCAAAACAAGCTATGTGGGATAAACAAGATGTTTGTCAGAGTGTGCTCAGCTGTTGTAGGCTGTTGAAAAACAAGTCTCTATCAGGGTATATGGTTCGAGATGGCTGCAAAGTTGATAGCTGCTTTCTAGCCACTTTCTGCTTAAAGTTGGCTCCCAACAGGGGCTGGCTTACAGGTTCAGAGATTCAGTCCATTACCATCAAGGCTGGAACATGGCGACATCCAGGCAGGCATGGTGGAGGCGGAGCACAGAGTTCTACAGCTTAATCTGAAGGCTGCTAGCAGGATACTGACTTCAAAGCAGCTAGTATGAGGGTCTTAAAGCTGGCACTCACAGTGTCACATCCTACTCCAACAGGGTCACACCTTCTAATAGTACCACTCCCTGGGCCGCATATATACAAATCATAACTGTTAAGGCTTAATACATTATTGAATGCTTGGGTTCGTAGGTAAGTGGATAGCGGCCACATTTTTGTTTACTCTTAGTTGTTTACTGACTAGTATTCCTCTGTGAGCATCATTGTGCCTATGAAGCCCCTTCGTGTGCTTATCTTTTGTGCATTTTTCTATTCATTTGTTCTAGCTCCAAGAAAAAAATCCACATGCATTAGTCAGTCGTCTCTCACATTTACTTTTCTGATAGAAGAAAACAATGGACGTCTGAGCCCTGTGAAATTGCTAACTTACCTGAGGATGCCCATTACCCATGATTGCCCTCTTACAATTTAACAACTTAAAAATATGTCTGTGACAAATTATTAAATTTTCCTTCATTCTTCCCATTCTTCCTTCTCTCTTTTCCTCCTCCTTTCCCCTGCTTCCCCCCATTTCTTTATCTCTTTCTGTCTCAGGCTGTTGTCATCAGGCATGAGTGCATTATAAAAACATAAAAAAGTAGAATGTCCCTGTTTTGTACAGACCCAATCCTAGCCTTCTCTGCATGGCCAAGTCTTAATTGATCTACCAGGGCCACTTCGCTTTTGCTCAACAGCTGCTGATGAAAGCCACCAGCTAGATAATGCATGTAGCTTTGTGCTCCCTTTTCTCTAGCAACTATCATTTACAATTACTACTCTGCAACATTGTTTATTTTGGCAAATAAAATAAGTATATTGGCTTGATACCCGGTGCTTTCTTTATGGGATGTTAAATTTTCAAGTGTACTCCTGCTTGTTACCATAGACCAATTCAGTAATCAACTGATAGGTTCTGCACTGTCACAAGGCAGCCATGTTGATTCACAGTGTCCCCCAGAAACCCTGCAACACATCTGAGCACCAGAATGAACAGATTAGTACACGTGTTAAGTAAAGAGAATGATGAGTGCAGTCATGTCCCACCTGCTCAGACATCCTGACTTGTGTTTCCTTTGCAGGCTTGGGAAACATGGACTTCTTTGAAAGCAAGTGCACACCGATATTTTGACATGAACACATTGGCCTTTGATATATCTGCTGTCCCATAAATGGACTTGAGTGTTTCAAAGAAAAGAATAAATATGATAGGAGTTAGCACAGCAGTGTGCTCAAACCACAGGCTTGGAGAAACGAGAAGATCTAATGTGGCCTTTGCTACATTATATATTATGTCTAACTCATGGAGACGCTGACAAGAGCACTGGTGAAAACCCTTGCAGACACCTGGATGAAATCGGAAATTCTCCGTAAATGCCCATTCTTGAGAAAGAAAATAAAGACTAAAGTAAAAGCATTCACCCAAAGAGGGTGCTTTTCTGAGAAATGGGATGCAAAATTCAACTAACATTAAAACATTCTGTTCTCAGCTCTCGGTTTTGTGGCTTCTTCTTTGAAAGAGTTGGCTCATTTTTTTTTTTTTTTTAAGTCAAAGCATAGTCATTTCAAACAGAGCTGGCATGCCAGCACCCAGCCCCTTTTCCCAAGACTTGTCACTTCCTAAAGCCATTCTATTGTTATCTTATTATTTTTAGATTAGCATACAAGGTAACAGTTTCAACCATGGCATCTCCATACATATGTGTCCCAGTACTCTGTTTTCATTGGTCCGTTCCGTGCACTCCCTCTCACTCTCTAGTTGATTCCTTTTTATCCCCCACAAGTCTCCTTTTCTGCTTTCTTATTATACATACCACACTATCTTCTGTTTCATCTCTTGTCCAAGATTTCTTCCTACCTTCTTATGATCCACCTTCTAGCTTCATGAAACACACACACACATGCATACACAACCAACTTAAATCTGGTTTCTACAAACAAAAGAAAATATTCAGTTCATTGTTTTTCTAGTATGGTTTATTTCATTTAACACAATGATTTTTAGTTTTATCCATTTTCCTGAAAATATCATGGTTTCATTTTTTTTTTACAGATATTTGAAATTCCATTGTGTATATGTACTACTTTTTCTTTACCTAATCCTCTATTCATGCATTTGAAACTTTTTCCATCAAAGGCATCCTGCTGTGGGCAGTAGGAAATATGATATTGACTGACATTAGTGGTTAGGAATCTACTAGAAGCCACTCATCTATGGAAGTCTTGGAAAATGTGAAAATTTTATACTTTGTTTCCAAAATGTATTTATGTTTGTTTTAGTAGGAAATAACAGTTTAACATGCTTTCTGGGTACATTATTAATCTTTCTCAATGGTGCAGAAAATTTGACTCAAGAGAAAAGTGGATTGCTTTTTTCTCCTCTGACCTTGAGTCTCTGGAATGCTTCCCCAGTTAGGGATGATGCTATAACCAATTGCCAAGATTGCTGTTCCAAATCATATATAAGTAAGACAGTTGTCTCCAGAAGTTTATTTTCTCCATATTCTTAGGTCAATTGTTTCCTGGGACAATTTCTTTTGGCCTTTCCAGGTCATTTAATCCTCTGAAGATTATAGTTCTTCTGGTCTTATAGCCATTCTAAGCAATTGCTTAGTGGTAAGTAACTCAGAACAGCCAGATCCTGAGAAGCTACATGAAGAACAGCCAGATGCTGAGAAGCTACACCTTAACACTTTCCCCAGGTGTTGAAGACACAGGCTGCTGCTCCCTATGGCCTACAGCCTGCCCATGGACTAAGTGCATGCATTCTCCAAGAGAAACTTGAATTTGATTTGTGAGTTACAGTGGTAACTGCTGTACCTTTTCAGTCCACACAACAGAGTGGAGCTCAAGACCTAGCTTCATGATAGAATCCTTTCTTTTTTTGAGCAAAGTACAGCTGTGGGTTTGATTCTCCAGCACCACAAAGAAATATAAACAGAGAAAAAAACACAGGACAGACAGGCAAAGCAGAGAACTCAGATGTTGCTTTCTGCTATAGTTAATAAATTAGGAATTTCCTATGAGCATATTTTTACTGTTTTAAGAATTCTATGCTTCAAGGAGTTAATAAAAACTTAGAAAATACTAGGGTATTAAAGTTCTCTTGAAAAGCAAAAACAGTAGAATGCTTATTCTTGTTTTATTTTAAGGTGTTGGTTTCTGCAATTATGGAGGCTAGCAATGCCAAACGCACAGACCGGGCTAGTAATATGGGAGAAAAGAGGAGTCGGGGAAGCAATGCAAAGTTCAGGGCTGTGTGCTACAGAAGTCCCTTTAGGCCGGAGAGGAACAGACCTTTCTACTCACAGCCTCCGATTGGATGAGGGTGGCCTGGATTATAAAGGATAGTCTGCATCTGTTAAATTTCAATTGTTTCAAAGTAAATTTCACATCAAGATCCTCTCACAATATATATATATATATATATATATATATATATATATATATATCCAGAAAGGGGGTCCACCCTCATATTAGGCAGTCACTCAGTCAAGACATAAAATTAATCATTACAACCTTTTATTTAGATGGCCTGCATACAGCGTGTTCACGTATACAGCTGTGGTAGTGGAGGAAGAGAGAAGAACTCTGAGTTCCTCGTTCTGGTCAGTGAAAGCTGGGTGAGTTGCAAGTCACCAAGAAGGTGAAACTCTGAGTTAGTTACCAAAGAACTTAAGTAACACCAACAAGCCCCTCTGCAGTTAGATAGCTATCAAACAGGCACATCGAGATTTCTTACCCAAATATAATTTTGTGAGAATGTTTTTTTTCTTTCTGGAAACATAGAGGACAACAGAAAACAAATAATCAAAACAAAACAAAAGCAGCCTAGGCCTAAGAAAAACAATTTTGTTCCTGGCAATCTAATAGACAACTGCATCAGAGCCAAGTAGGAAGTGAAGCATATCCAGAGGTTTAGGCAGGTTGTGAGAACGAAGAGTCACCATATCAGTAGTGTCTATAATAAAAGCAACATTGGGCAACACATCTCAGAACTTGGCACGCAAGCAGCTGAAGACCTTGAGGAATCCTTATTTGACAGGCTCAATTTTATGGATGATTCTCACGATGACATGTGAGATGACATAAGCAATACTTAAGAACCTTCCGTTTGTTTTCTGACAGCAAGTTTTAAATTCTATGTACAAGTCTGAGAACAAGCAAAGAGGACTGGGGACTAAGAACCTGTTTGTCACTTACTTGCTGATTGTGGTCTCTATGGTGGAGATTGTGATGTGTTTATTATAGTGTGTTGTTCAGACTGTAAATATTGCAGCTACTGAGTTCTGAAATAGAAGATGTCTGCTCTGAGGTCTTCAGGGAGTCATCTTTGCTTGGCCTCTTCATACGAATAATTAAAGAAGCCCATTATTTCAATAAAAGTAACCAGGTGTAACAATCCTCACTAAATTCAAAGTCCCCAGAGCCTTCTTTCCAAATTTGAGGCTCACCAACTCTTATTATACACCATGTGTTCTGCCTAGGCATCTCCACATTTTTTTATAGGATAAATAGACAAACAAGCCAAAGTTCAGCCTGACCCTTAATGGTGTCCTGGACTTTCCACCTTCTAGAATTTCTGTAAGGCTGAGTCACACTGTCTCTGGTTGGAAATTCCAATGCTAAGCAAGTCCAAGAGAACAATTCCACGTCTTCCTTTATTGATACAAAAAGTGTAGTTCTCAAGTTAGTTATTATATAACATGTTCAAAACTTGCTTTCCTGCCAGGCAGTGGTGGCGCACGCCTTTAATCCCAGCACTTGGGAGGCAGAGGCAGGTGGATTTCTGAATTCAAGGCCAGCCTGGTCTACAGAGTGAGTTCCAGGACAGCCAGGACTACACAGAGAAACCCTGTCTTGAAAAACCAAAAAAAAAAAAAAAAAAAAAAAAAAAAAAAAAAAAAAAAAAAAAACTTTTTTTCCTTACGAACCTTTCACTGATGAAAGTGAAGAAATAACATGATGGTATAGATTTTGCTATACATTGTACCAACCAGTATATATGTTCTATCTTATTAAACAAAAATTAAGGCTGAGATAGTAAATAAATAGATGGCTGTGGTGGGTAAGGACCTGAGTCCCAGGACACCTTCAGAATGGTCTGGGCTCCTTTTTAGAAATATTTTCATTTGGCAATTTGATATATATGAACAATATCTTGATCATATTCATACTCAGCTTCCCTCCAACTATCCCTATACCCTCTAGTATGTACCCTCTCGTCTTCATGTCTTGTTGTGATTTTTAATGACCCACTGAATCTAGTTAGTGCTGCTTTTATGAACATGGACAACACACCAGTGTCCACACCCCAGAAGAAATATAGCATCCCTTCCTAGTTGCCAGGAGCTCCTCAGCCAGGAGGAGCTTCCGAGCCCTCACTTTTTCCACACAGGAATCATTAACTAGGATGCAGGTTCTTGTGTCTCACAGTGAAAAAGCAACCCACAAGTGCATTGTTTGAGATAGGAATCGAAGCAAGAGGAATAGAGGATGGCAGTTAATGCAGAAACTCAAAGCTGGTTAATGTACAGAGAATAGGTGTCAGTGGAGTGTTGAGACATGTGTGTGTGTGTGTGTGTGTGTGTGTGTGTGTGTGTGTGTGTGTGTGTATAAGACAGAGAGAGAGACAGAGAGAGAGAGAGATTTCACACATTCACCCTCAGAAGATGGGGTAGAAATATTATGACAGTCAAAAGGAAGAGAAGATCGGGGTGAAATAGTGTCTTCTGGACAGGACCACTGTGCTCATGAACTCACAGCAGCTGTAGCTGCCTACACAAGAACTATACAAGATAAAGCTAGTCAATGTCCCAGCATTGATCGGAAGGGGCACATGAGGCCCCACCCTAGCTGAGGAGCTATTAGCCATTGCCTTCTGGGGGAGGGAGAATCCGTTTTCTTTAGAAGTATGCCCTCTGGTGGGCACTAGATGATCAAATGTCCATATACATTTGGACATTTTTAATAGGAGTCAGTAGGTTATAAAGAAAAAAACATAGAGGATACGGATTTGGAAAACAGAGGAGGAGATTTTGGAGAAATCATTGGGGAAACGAGGGGAAATGAGGGTGGTAATGGTAAAAATACATTGTATACGTGCATGAAGTTCTCAAAGAAGTGATAAGTAGTTTAATTTTTAAAAGGAAAGAAGGGGGATGGAGAAGTGGCTCAGTGGTTAAGAGTACTAGCTGCTCCTCCAGAGGTTCTGAGTTCAATTCCCTATGGTGGTTCACAACCATCTGTAATAGGATTTGATGCCCTCTTCCAGAATGCACAAAGACAAAGCACTCATAGGTGTAAATTAAAAAGGGAAGGAGGAAGGAAGGGGAGAGGAGGGAAGAGGGGCGAGGGAAGGAAAAAAAAAAAAGCATCCTGGGTATAGGAATTGGGGAGGGAGCTAAGGGTAAAGCCTTCAACTGTCCTGGGCCACAAGGCATGAAACCCTTTATAGATAATTTAAGTAGAGCTTGCCTCCTCTTATTTCCATATTGCAGATTTTTGTTGTGCCTGGTCTGTTAATTACATGGAGGCCAGGTGGGAAAGGGTTTCTGGTCTTCCTCTGCCAACTTGTTTCTTCTCTTTTCTTTTTTCCTTTTTATTTATTCTTTTCTCATATATCATCACATCCCTACCTCAGTTCCACTCCTCCCTCCTCCCTCCTCTCCTCCCAGTCCCACCTTCCACCTCCCTTCTCCTCAAGATCCATTCTTCCTCTGTTTTCCTTCAGAAAAGTCCAGGCCTTCTAGAGATATCAACCAAACATGTAATATCAAGTTACAATTAGACTAGCATATACCCTCATATCAAGACTGGACTAGGCAACATAGTAGGATGAAATGGTTCTAAAAGCAGGCAGAAGAGTTAGAGACACGCCTGTTAGATGTCCCACAAGAACAACAAGCTCCAGAACCATAACATATATGCAGGGGACCTACGTCAGATCCACACAGGCCCCCTAATTATTCTGTATATGATTTTGGACTCGTTTACTCAGTTATTTACCAAACAGCTTTGCTATCTTTGTCTGGCACAGACATGGTAAAGATCTAAAGAGACTGAGCCACCTCCCTTCCCACAGACAGTCCTAATTCAGTAAGACAGACAACTATTCACTTGTTTATACCAATGGAAATCATAGAAGCTCTAATTACTAACCTTTGTTTGGAGGAAATTTCTCAGCCAGAGGACGGAGAAGGCTTTACTGAGGAATAAGCTGTAAGTTAGATTTTTAAAGGATGAGTAAGAGTCATATATTCAATTGCTGTATTGCAACGCGCTACCTCGCCGATAAGGAGCACGCCACACTCAGGATTTTTCTGACAGCATTTATTGAACAGCTCTCAAGATGGTGAGGTGGAGGGAAGGACGCCGAGCTCAAAAAGCCCGCTGCTTAAATAGAGCTTTGGGAGACGTGCAGATCCCTCATTGGCTCAAATCTTTCATCCAATTGTCATACTCGGTTTTCGCGCCATGTGCAGGCGCATTCTCAAGTAAACCTTCCGTGAAGAACCAGGAAGCAGAAGCCGGTGCCATCTTATAATGGCGAATGAGGCTCCTCACACTGCATGATGGCTTTTCTCTATTTTTATATATTTATATAATGCATATTTACATTTATACTACACTTTAGTTATATATTTTATCCTTACAGTGTGCTTATATAGTATTACTGCTATAGTGTACATGCATATATTTTATACACTTGGGGTATGTTTCTCAAGTTAGGGTTCAATTCAAATCTGTGCTTGTAACTCCAGCAACATCCAGAACAGTGTCTGATAGGAAGAGAGTACTTGATGAGTCGATGATACTGATGTGGCATAGAAGTAGCATTTGCAAGATTCTATTATTACCCTTCTGTTACTAACAGGATGAGTAAATAAGATAATTTTTCACCATGCTGTCCAGTGAATCCATAAAAGACATGAATGGGAACTCAAATGCATTGTCCTATTCTTGGTCTTTAGTTGTATCTACACAGCAGACCCGATATCAAGAGGCATCCATCCTTCTGTGACAATTTATTACAATTTAAATAGAATCGCAGGAATGGCAACTACTGTACATACAGCACTAGTTAAATATGAGGAGTTTTATTTTCATGTGTTGATTTTACTAATTCCATGTATTTCCCTCGGATTGATCTAAGCATCTCAGACAATTGAAGCAGGCAAGATTGTGTCATTATCTTCCATGAAATAATCTAGATGATCTGGAAGGATGTAAACCAAGCTTGTTGATAGTTGTCTATGAGGAAAAGACATGTCTTCATACGTCTGTGGAGGGAGAAGGGCACGATTGGAAATGAGCTTAAACAGATCTTTAATTTAGTATCCTTATAAGATGCTAAGTTACATGTTAATCATGAAATCAAAATCATTTTAAATTAAAAAAAACAGGTGCCAAGTTAGGGAAGTTTTGGACTTGTTTTATTTTCTAAGTTTCCTACTTCCATTTCTAATTTTATGAGCATTTGAATCTGTGAGTGGGTACCTGTACATGAGTGCAGGTGCCTGCAGAGGCCAGAAATATTGTATCCCAGCTGCCTAATATGGGTGTTGAGAACTGAACATGTGATTCTCATAACTGCTGGTCAGTGTTCTGTTGCTGTAAAGAGACACCATGTCCACTGCAACTCTTAAAAATATTTAACTGGGGCTTGCTTAAATTCTCAAAGGTTTAATCCATTTTCAGCATGGCAGTAAGCATTGTGCCATGCAGGTAGACATGGTGCTGGAGAAGTAGCTGAGAGTTCTACATCCAGATCCACAGGAACAGAAGAGAGATGTGGGACCTGACTTGGGCTTTTGAACTCTCAAAGCCCCTCCCCAGTGACACACTTCCTCCAAAAAAGGCCATACCTCCTAATCCTTTTAAATATTGCTGCTTCCTAGTGGCCAAGCATTCAAATATATAAGCCTATAGAGCCCATTCTTAATCAAACCACTGCACCATGTGTCTAGCTCCCAGACTTGCTTTCTAATCAAAGACTTTGACATGGACAGTGGTTGGCTAGTGTTACTTTAGCAACAGTGATGCAGATAAAGCATTAAACAAACAAAACCAAAGTAATGGATACATTACAGCATGCCTCTCCTGTTCATTTTTTCTCATTTCCATACAGAAAATTTTACAAGATTTTAATGAGACATGGAGGTCTATTTACTTTCCAATTTCAAAGAAAGTATATTTCAAAATAATAGTTCATATAAATATTACTTTATGGAATCCTGCATATTACCCTAAACAATCCAAAAAGCCTTACTCATTGTTAGTAATAGTTTCAGTTATGGTTATGGTTGCTTTGATGAAATATCATAACCAAAAACTACTTGGGGAGGAAAGGTTTTATTTCACTTACAGTTTGAGGGCAGGTTCTTACACAGAACAGGTACCTAGAGGCAGGAGCTGATGCAGAGGTCTTGAAAGGGTGCTGCTTACTGGCTTGTTATACATGGCTTGCTCGGCCTGTTTTCTTAGAGAACCCAGAACCACTAGTTCAGAACTAGCACCACCCACAATGGATTGCATCTTCCCCATAAATCACAAATTAAGAAAGTGCCCTGTAAGCACGTTTGCAGCCCAATCTTATGAAAACATTTTCTTTTCTTTTTTTTTTTTTTTTTTTTTTTTCCGGTTTTTTCGAGACAGGGTTTCTCTGTTTAGTCCTGGCTGTCCTGGAACTCACTCTGTAGACCAGGCTGGCCTCGAACTCAGAAATCCGCCTGTCTCTGCCTCCCAAGTGCTGGGATTAAAGGCGTGCGCCACCACCGCCCGGCATGAAAACATTTTCTTAATTCTCAGATGATGTTAGCTTGTGTCATGTTGACATAAACCTAGTCAATATAGTACTTAAGACAGTCTCCTGATTAATCACAATGGCTGCACTGTAGGGAACTTTGCAGTGAGGCAGAGATACTAATGCCACAACACAAGCATGGAATGACTGGCAGTAAGAGGAGTATTTAGCTGCACACTGAGGGCTCCATGACATATAAACAATCTTACAGGGACAAAAAGATTAAACAAAACAAAACTCACCTATATCAAATGCTGACATGGAGACAGAGCAACAACAATGCTTATTTGCTGCTGGTGAAGCTCCAAAATAACACATCTACGTTGAAGGACATTTTTCAAGATTTTGACGAAGCTTAAGCACAGTCCTATAAACTCCATCAAGCACCCTTCTAAGCCTTTATCCAATTATGTTGAAAACTTAGATCAACATAAAAACCTGAATATGAGTGTTTATAGCAGCACCTCATTGTCCTGAACTGGATGCAATCAAGACATCCTTCAGTGAATAAAACAAACAAGCAAAAAAGGTATATCCACACAGTGGGATATTATTCAGCCATTAAAAAAAAAAAACTATCAAGCCTTGAAAAGCCACCATGCTAAGTAAGAGAAGCCAGTAGAATGGATTGTATGTTATATGAATCTAAGTATATGACACTTTAGGAAGGCATAACTCTAAAGAATATAATGATAACCAGATCTGTGATGTCAGAGGCTTGGGGTCTGAGAGGGAAGAATTGGGCTATGGGGATGTGTCCTTAAAAATAATTTCTGATGTATTGGAGGCTGCAGAGTTTATGCATCTATAGAACTGTACAACACAGACACCTTGCCTTACTACAGTCTATAGGCTGTGGTAGTGATAATAAGGTAACATTGGTTTATTAATTATAATAGACAGACTGTACTGGTACAAGATATTTATAAGGGATATTATATTGCATACATGTGAATTGTCTGCTAAGTTTCTATAATTCTAACATTTCCAATATTTGATGTCTAACTTCAAAAAGAAACTGAAGAAGCCAGTATACAAGGAAAGAGCCTTGCATGTTCGTGAGCTGACAGAATTAATATTGTGTGAAATGGCTATCTCACCAAAAGTAATCTCAGATTCAAAGCAAGCCCCATCAACATTCCAATGACATTCTTCAGAGAACTATTTTTAAAACTCAAAAATTTGAGACAGAAATACAACAAAAGACTACATATAGCCAAAGTAATCCTAACTGAGGAAAGAAAACTGTTGGAGGTATCATAGTGTCTGACACTGAATAATACCACAAAGCCAAAGTGGCAAAGACAGGATGGTGCTGGCATAAAAACAGTGGATCAATGAAGGAAAGTAGAAACCGAAAATAAACCTATACACACAGCTATAGTCACTTAATTTTCTATAAAAGTGTCAAAAACATACACTAGAAAACAGGCAGCCTATTCAACAAGTGATGCTGGCAAACTTGATAAACATCTGAAAAAAGAATGATATTAGATCTATATTTCTCACCCTGCAGAGGAATCGATATAATATGGATCTAATACTTCAATTTAAAGGTAAAATGCTGAAACTGCTAAAGAAAAACACAAGAAATGACTTTAAGATAGAGACATGAGCAAGAACTCTCTGCACAGGAAACAGGCCCAAGAATGAATGAATGCATGGGACTGCATGAAAAACTTGCACAGCAGAGGAAACTCTCAGAGTAAACAGACAGCACACAGAATAGGAGCAAACCTTTGGCACTGGTGCTCAGTCAGAGAATTAGCATCTAGACTATATAAGAAATGCAGAATTAAAATTATCCATGGCTTGAGGTCAGTATTTCCATTTTGGTCAAACCCCAAGAATAACATATATAGCTTGATCATGCTAGCCCTTTTTGTCCTGGGAATACTTTTATTCCCACCCATCATGCTAAAGTTTGTCTCTAACAACATTGACATGTTGGCAGCGAAAGTACTTGACTTGAAACTGAAAATAGACCCCCAGACAGAGTTATTAATTTAACAGGCTGCCAAGCCAAGCATGGGTAAGATTCTGCACAGAGCCCTACCAACCTAAGACAGAAGTGTGTTGCTTTTGATAATGCATACTCCATGATGGGTAAGGAAGGCATTCTTGTTAGAACCACCTAAAACAGGTTCAGTCTGGTTTGTGCAATTAAAAGGGGGAGATGTGGAGAGGTTTTGGGGCTGCTTAGCAGGAATTTGACAAGGAAATGGGCTGCTAGGAAGGAATCTGACATTAGGCTAGAACAAAGAAGTAATTTCAGGCAGGAATTTAAATCTTAAGCTAGAACAAAGAAGTAGGCTTCAGGCTTGAAAATTACTTTAGGTTAGGACAGGGAAGTTGGCTTAGATATTTTGATCATCCTGATAAGCCCTTAGAAACAGTGATCATGGGAGTGATTGTGGGATTCTGTTTACTCTCCTGCTTGTTCCTTAACTATTTGCATCTATTGTATTGCTAGTTCCTCATCCTAGAACTGACCTAAATACTTGCATGTAATTTAAATGGCATAAAAGCAAAAAAGGAGGAGGAGGAGTACAATATAGGGTTAATGGGGGGTGGGGAATGGGAAAAGAGAATAACATCTGAAATGTAAAATAAAGTATCGAATAAAAGAAAAAAGTAAAAATACTACCAATCAATAAATGGGCTAATGAAAGATAGTTGCACATGCTTGTAATGACATCGTTGTTGAGGCAAGAGGGTTCATAGGGTTTTGCCCACTGCCAGCCTGGATCCAAGTTCAGTAAGTATGCACATATACACAAGCATGCTCATATTTTTAAAAACACTCCCAGAGAACATTGACCACACTGGCATGGAAGATCTGCAGAAGGACAAAAAAAGGAAGGGGTCACTTAGTGTCCATAGTTAAGAGGCTTCTTTTATTCTGTTGGACCTCCAGACTATAGAATGATGTCACCCATAGTTAAGATGGGACTTCCCACCTCAATCAATATAGATCATTGCCATGCCCAAACATTTCTTTCCGTGGAGATTTTAAATGGCCTGAAGTTGAGAATCAAAATTAACTATCACAGTATCTAAAACAGTGCCTGAACATGTAGCCATCAGGGAAATGCAGATTAAAACCACTTTGAAATACTATTTCACCCCAGTTAGAATAGATATCATCAAGAAAATTGATAACAAGTAGTGCTGTTGGCAAGCATGTGGGGGGTACAGGGGAAGGAACCCTTATTCATTGTAGGTGGAAGGATGAAATAGTCTAGCCACTAAGGAAATCAGAGTGTTGGCAATCTCAAAATACTAAAAATATTCTCTGAGAGGCTCTACCAGCAGCTGCCTGAGACAGATGCAGATACCCACAGCAAGGCATTGGACTGAGGTCTGGAACCCCTATGAAAGAGTTAGGGGACAGGTTGAAGGAACTGAAGGGAGTGACAACCTCATAATAACACACCAACAGTGTCAACTAATTTGGATCCATGGGAACTCCCAGAAACTAAGCCACTAACTAAAGACCATACACAGGATGGTCTGAGGCAATTATATATATATATATATATATATATATATATATATATATATATATATATATCATCAGAGGACTGCCTTGTCTGGCCTCAGTGGGAGAAGATATGCCTAATCCTGTAGAGACTTGTTGCCACAGTGGGATGTTGTCTCTCAGGGAGGAATGAGAAGGTGGATGGAGGAAGATCTCTTTGAGGGGGGACTGAAATGAGAGGAGAACATTTGGGATGTAAATAAATAAAATAATTAATTAATAAAAAATGTAACTACCATATACCTCAGATATACCACTCCCATCCGTGCTTATTGTTGACCTAGTCACACACAAAAAAGTGAACAATAGGACACATGGGTCATGAATATGGCAAGAAAGCTGTTGTGGGTGGAAGATTACAAAGAGATGTGGGAAGAGAGGCAACATGGATAATTGTTTGGAAAATGCCATGATCAAACAATATCTTGTATGTTAATTAAAAGTAAATATTTTTAAATGATGCCTGATTTTTTTTTTAACAAGGATTTTTAAAAGCACCGCTCTGAATTGTAAAACTACAGTGGTACTAGTATCCATCCGCTTCCCCAAGTTCTTCACTGTTGGGCCTTTTCAAAACACAGAACCATGAAAATGTCACAAGAAGATCTACTATTTTGTAAAATTAAAATATGCTAATAGATAAAAACAATATGTAGGTGCTAGAATAAGTGGTTAAATGAAAATTAAACATAATTTTTACCTAATATTGGAAAACTCATGATTCGGAGACTAAAAGCATATAAAACCTCCTTTTAAATAAAAGCTTATGGTTAAGTACTTTTAATTCTTCTGATGAAGTATTTTTGATATGATCATACCTTCAAGGTCCAAAAGGACACACCAGGAAGAGCATGATTTGAGGAATTTTTTTCATACGCAGCTTCACAATAATTACAAGCTGGAGGGCCAGGAAGATGACTTAGAGGCTGCAAGTGCTTAGTTACAAGTCTAATGGCCTGAGTGTGATCCCAGGAACACACTGCGGAAAGAGAGAAGAGACTCCTGGAAGTTGTCCTCTGACCTCCACACATGAGCACACATGACAATATTAATATTTCTTTGTAAATTTTTATAAAAATTACATGATGTGCTGAAATTAAATCTTGCATTCTTATCAGCAAGTCAAGTTATATTCTTACGCCATTATTAAGGCCCACAAGTCTTCTTTTGTAACTTTCTAGAGATTCCACAGTTGTCTCGGTGCCCCTCTTAGTCCCCTCTAGTTCTAACCTTTGCACAACTTGGCGCTTATTTTCCCTTTGTCCCATCAATCTATTGTGTTGTGGGGTAACTTTGAGACAAGAGACTGTGTGCATATGCTTTTTGCATAGCTTGATATGGTGTTCTGGAACTGAGTTTCTCAAATAAGGACAAGCAGAATAGCTCGAGCTGATACTGGATGCAAATCTTCACCCTGCTGTTTCTCAGCATGCTAGTACCAAAAATCAAAGAACTGGACAGATTGTAAGTAGAGGTCATCCATTTCCTTGCAAGTCACAGTGTGGTTGGTGACAGTCAGCTTGCTGGGAATGTGGGATTTCAAGCCTCTTCTTGGACCTGCTAAATCAGACTGTGTTTTACCAGTATCTTTGAGTTGTTTGCTTATTTGCGATATGCCACTTCACACCAAGTGACATCCCCACCTGCACTGGATGCTGTACTCACAGGGGCTTGCTGTTTCATATGGCAGCTCTTTCTAACTCTTCTTTGAAAGTATCCAACTCACTATTATTTTTAATCTTTGTATATATATGATATATGTGTGTATACATGCACGTGTATTCATGTGTGACTGCAGGCATACACATGTTATGATACGCACGGGAAGGTCAGAGACAACCTTGGTTGTCAGTCCTTGCAATCTACTGGCTTGAGACAGTGTCTCTTGTTCAGTTCAGTGCTGTGAACAGCACTGTGAGTAGCTGGCCATTCTGTTTCCTCCTTCCATCTTGCTATAAAAGCGTTATGATTAGATACTGCCTATCTAATACAACTTTACACTGGGTTATGGTTTTATCTCTTTGGCAGATAAAATACTGACCAAAAGCAATTTAGGAAATAAAGGGTTTATTTTGGCTTACAGTTCCAGCCTGAAGCTGGTCTGGCAATCAAGAAGCAGAAAGATTACCACTTCATTAGTACATAAGAAAAGGAGAGAAAGAGAAACAGATAGACAGGCAGGCAGGCAGGCAGACAGACAGACAGACAGACAGACAGATACTGATAGAAACAGACAGACAAACAGACTGAGATACCAACAGAGACAGACAGACAGACATATAGACAAAGAGAAAGATACACAGAGAGAGAATGGCTAGGCCTGAGTGTAAAACTCATATCCAGTGATGTACTTACCTTAGGAGGTTTTTCTCTTCCCAGTAAATGGTTGTGCTCCCCAACATGAGCCTATGGAACGTGTAGTGGTTGAATAGGAATACTCCCATGGGCTCATCTATCTGAATGCTTGGTCATCAGGGAGTGGTGCTTCTTGAGAGGGATTAGAAGATGTGGCCTTATTGGTGTGGGTGTGGCCTTGTTGAAGGAAGTGTGTCACAGGGGGTGAACTTTTGGATTTCAAATGCTCAAGCTGGTCCCAGTGTCTCTCTCTTCCTACTGCCTGAGAGTCTGGTTATAGAACTCTGAGCTACCATGTCAGCCTCTGTGCCGACATGTTCCCTGTCATGAAATTCATGACTAAACCTCTGAAACTATAAGCAAGCCCCAATTAAATGCTTTCCTTTATAAGAGTTGCCATAGCCACGGTGTCTCTTCCTGGCAATAGAACACTGACTAACACAGGAAGTATTTCTCACTCAAAACATTAGTTATATATAGGTTGTAGAGTGCCAAACTCAGGTCCTAAGGCTGGACCAGCTTCCAGCTTCCCAAATCATGCTTTGTCTGAGATGGGGTCTCATGTAGCTCAAGCTGCCTTAAAACTTGATATGTATCCAAAGATGACATTAAACTCTTGATCCTCCTGCACTACCTCACAAGCTCTAGGGTTATCAGTAAGCACCACCACACCTGGCTTCCAAACTACCAATTAAGATTCATTTGAAAGTGTTGCTTTAATGCTTTCTCTTGCTCAAATGAATCGATGTCTAAATTCATTAGTCCGTGGATTGCAACCAAATGAGAACTGAATTCTCCCATCCTCGTTTTGTTGTCTCCTCCACATAGTCCAACAAAATTGATCTAGCTGAGTTGCATAATAATCTTTCTGAAAAGGCTTTCCCTTATTTCCCTGCTTCTGTTGACCCCAGCCTTGTGTGGTTCTTCAGTCCTTGCAATGATTTTCCTTTCCTGTATTGATCAGCTTTATTTCAATTTAAGTATGATAAGGCAGACAGACGAAAAGATCACTACTGGAAAGCTAGTTTGTAGATCTTGATTCCCCAAAGGCAGCAGGGTATGTGAGAATGCACTGAAGCAGACAAGAGGTAGAGGAAGGGGAACCTATAGGCAATAACCTTTGATAAGGTTGCTGTGGGGAAGGAGTCAGTAAGGCTGAGTAAGTAGACTCGGGATTGTCTAATGTGAGTAACTTCAGTCAGTTCTATAGGGTGTGAAGGATGTATTGTGATGTCTGGTACCTGGTTCAAAAATGATGAGTTCTGGAGCAGGTGAGTAACAGTTTGGAGTATGAAACCCCAATAAAGGAGTTCCCTTTGGGACCAGCAAGACATCAGACGTCAAGCATCAGAAAGCAGAAAATAAAGGACCTGACCAACATATTCCCTAAAAACTTTGAAGTGCTTTTGTCTTGGTCTATTGTGAGAATATTTGTCCTGTACTTGCCTCAGATTTGACAAGTCTCTTTCTATTTATTTATATTATTTCATGTATGAAGATTTTGTCTGTGTTCATGTATGTGTACCACACGCATCCCTGGAGCCCAAGAGCAGGCCATTCAGATCTCCTGAAACTGCAGTCATGAATGGTGAGCAACCATGCCAGTGCTAGGAATCAAACCCCTGTCTTCTGCAAGAGCAACAAATGCTCTAAATGACTGAGCCGTCTTTTTAGGTAATTTGGTCATCTCAAATGGTACTTCAGCTCCTGTGCTCCATAACAATGCATAGGGGTTCAGTGGGTTCGTGGACTGATGGGAAGAGCTGATGTGAGCACAAGAAAGCTCTTACCACGACTCTTTCTCAACCCCACCTTTAAGACAGAGATACTCTCTAGAGATTATATCTAGGTTTCAATTCAACAACCAAATTGTTCTATGATAACAAAACTAGTGTGTGCTCCAGTTGGGAAGTCAAATGGTTCTGAGTTCAGAAAATTGTCTCTCATTGGGGACTCCAACTATTGTAATAAGTTCTTTTTGCTCTGGGAGAAAATCCAAGTCTTGTCATCTACCTAGTACATGACCTTGCCAAAAGCTTGGTAAGCACTCATTGCCTTGCAGTAGAACATGATACGTGTGAGTACATCCATTGGAATACACATGTGTGTACACTCACAAGCTGACACATATACATGTGTTTACATCAATAGATACACAAATACACATGAACGTGCTCACATCCTTAGGTACACACAGATAAATGTGTCTGTGTATGTGCATGTGTGTGTGTGCTCACATCCATGGGAATGCACATATTGATGTACACACATGTATGTGAACTCACATAGGTACACACAGATGCTGTCACACACATATACTCACATCCACATGCTCACACACATAAATGCACACACAGATACACACACATGTGTATACTCACATCCAAAAATATACACACACTTTATGCACATAGACTCATGCACACTCTGAAATGTTTGTGACAGAATATTCTGGCTATAAGAGGAACATCTATGTCAACTCCATAAAGGCTCAGGGAATGTCACAGAAAAAGTGGTAAAAAGCATGCATAACCAGGAGGAAGGCAGTGTGGCATGCACATTTCCAGGCATGGCATGGCTATTACACACTTGAATTTACAGCAGCAGTGATTGGCTTCACAATATCTGCACAAGGCTTGGACCATCAACATCCTGCCTCAGTGTGGAGGTGCTCATGGAACACCCACACCCACCTCTCCCTGAAGATATATATGCAGTTAATCGATGTTGGGGGAAAGAAGACATTGAGCGATGTAGCCACTAGTCGAGTGTCCATGTTCCTGTAAACAACCTTAATGAAACTCACTGGGTCACATACCCAAAACCAAACCAAAACGAAGAAACAGAAGGAGGGATAATTGAGAATTAAGAGGAATTGGTGAGATGGGAGAAGAATAAGACAAGCTTTGGGTGTGAATAAGGTTTGAATACATTATGTATATGAAAATGTCCTAATGAAACCCGTTATCGTGTATAATTAATATATGCTGATAAAACATTTTCCAAAGAGAATACTCTTGTAGTTGAAAAACCAAAAGGCAACCTTTAGAAGCCTTTGGGTTGTTTATGACTATACACCATTCAGAGGGTTCACAGTGTGCTCTTGGTGACAGGCCCAGTACACCTCAAATCAATGCTCGTGTTTTTTCAGAAAATTTGTATTTAAAATGCTGCATTAGAGGCTAAAGAGATAGGTGAGAGGTTAAGAGCACTGGCTGCTCTTCCAGAGGACCAGAGGTCAATTGCCAGTACCTACATGGTGGCTCACAGTCCTCTGCAACTCAAGTCCCAAAGGATTTGATTCCTTTTTCTGGCCTCTATGGGTACCAGGCACAGACGTGGTACATATACATACATACAAACAAAACAGACATATACATTTAAATAAAAAATAAAATACTACAACTTTTTAAATTTTTTTCCTTTGGATTTTGAGGCAGGATCTCTCTATATAACCCTGGATGTCCTAGAACTCACTGTGTAGACCAGATTGGCCTTGAATTCATAGAAATCCACTTGCCTCTGCCTCTTGAGGCTGGAATTTCAAACAAGTACCACCACAGATAGCCTTAAACATATTTCCCACCAAAGAATAGTGAAATACTCCATAGACATTACATTATTCATTCTTTAAAATATCTATGAAGAGGATAATAACACGGTAATGCTTGTCTGTATGAGCACCACACATGCAGGTGCGTGAAGAGGCCAGAAGAGGACGCCAAACCTCCTGGAAGTAGAATTACAGGCAATTATAAGCCACTGAATCTGGTTGCTGGGAACTAAGCCAGGATCCATTTCAAGAATGGGAAGCATTCTTATCAGATCAGCCATTTCTCTAGCCCTTCATTCTGTTTTAGCAGAAAGAACCCGAGGCTTTGAGGAAGGAATTAGCTTATGAAAGACTACACACAAGCAAAGACACGTTGATGAGCTGGCACCAGCGCATCTCAGCATGACCCTATTGCTGAAGACATCATACATATTGGTCATAGGATATGAAGAAACCAAGTTGCTACGGCTAGGAAGCTTCCTCTCTGGCTAGCTCTTCCGGTACTAGAAGGTGCTATGCAAACTCCTAAGAGAAAATAGTCATCAATAGCCCTACCAAGCTGAGAAGCCTGTGAAATGCAAAACTGATCAGAGTAGCAAGATATACCCAAGAATGCAATAGTGGCTTGAATGTAAGCGGGGGGGGGGGGGGGGGAGGGTGTTAGGAGGGAACCAAGCACTTTCTGAATGGAATTTATAGCTTACTCCACAGTGGGGAACATATGTGCCTGTTACTGTAAACGTAGCCAAATACAAATGGTTGTGGAGCTCATAGGTGAACCCATAGGTGAACATTTTATGGTCATTCTGCTAATTGGATATAGTATCAAACTGCCTTCTAAATATGTGTTTTCCTACCCACAGATGAGGGCAGCTCTGAGACCTCATTGCAGAAGTTTATTTGTGCAATGGAGGGTAGCTAATGTGGAAACTTAACAACCAACGTGTAGAAAATAAATGTCAGCTCAGCCACAAAAGATACATTTATACAACATCTCCTCCTTAAAGCTCAGGGGCTAAAAAAGATTGTAAGAGCCAGAGACTTTGGGAGCCTGGAGCAAGACAGTGTCTTCCAGACATGAAAGGGTTACTTACTTGTAAGTTCATAGCATCTGTCGTTCCCTGCAGAAGACCTGAGCAAGACCAAGCCAGTCAGTTCTCTAGCATGACACGGGACTGGGTTCATGAGCCCCATCCTTAACTGAGGAGCTATAAACAGTTGATAAAATCTGAGGGAAAGAGAATCACTTCTTTTTTCTTTCAGGGTATGCTCCTTTTAGTACTCCAATGGATGTCCTCAAACCCAGGAGTATGAGTAACACATGCTGGAGGCAATGGGTTAAAACAATAAAATGAAAGGACATCAAGTTGGGAGGTAGTTGGGTTGGACATCTAGTTGGGTGTCGTGGCTATGGGAGGAGTTGAGGAGATGAGTTGGAGTTCTATAGAGTCAAGATATGTTGCGAGAAATTCTCAAATAATGTTATTTTAAGTTGCTAGACTAGTCTCTGGCCTACTGCAATAGAAATCATCTTTCTATTGCTTTTACACGAACTCTCAGGAAAACAAACACACAGATAAACTTAAGCATGTTTGTGGCATTGTACCACAATTCTCATTTTAGTATAACATCACTAAAGTAAGAGCAGTTAAAAGAATGAAAGCTGGAGCTCCTTTAGGAGGAGGAGGAAGAGGAAGAGAAGAAGATAAAAGAAAATTACTCCCAGACTCCAACCAATTTGCTCAAGAGCATCCTAGACTCCAATATTTATGAGCATATATACATATACACATACATTCATACATGCATACATATACACATACATACATATACACATACATACATATACACATACATACATACACATACATACATGCATATACACATACATATATACATATACACATACATACATACATATATACATACATATACACATACATACATACATATACACATACATACATATACATGTACATACATACATTTACACATACATACATATACACATACATACATGCATATACACATACATATATACATATACACAGACATACATACATATATACATACATATACACATACATACATCCATACATATACACATACATACATATACATGTACATACATACATTTACACATACATACATACATACACACATATACACATACATATACACATACATACACACATACACACACATATATGGGGGAGTATACGTATAAGCTATGAGACTAGAAAAGGAACACAAGAAAGTGAAAGGAGTTTCTGAAGAAGAGAAAGAAAATAAATCACAGGTGGCATAAGGGCAGCTAGGAGACTACTGGGTTGGAACAGTAGAAGGGGCCTGGGGTGCAGGATCATGATGAGAGGGTGGGGCATGGGCTGAGCAAAAGCAAGTAATGTGTGCATGTGCCAGAATGAAACAGTACTTTCTACTCTAATTTATAAGTTTTATTAAGCAATGTATTTTAGATACAAAACATACAAACAAAAAACTAGCCATTACTTTCTTGCTACTTTCAATTGATGCTTGAAAACAGGTGTGGGGTGATCAGCTCAAAAGAGCAGATGACCAACACCACCTGAGTGCTTATGCTGTTTTTCTGGCACCTTCGAATACTTCCTGGCATATGTAACCTTTATCTAGCAGCAATGAGCTAGCAAACAGCCAGCTGAAAAGGGCACAACAATTTACATTTCAAAGGGAAAGAAAATATGCACTGAAAATAATCACCTTCTCATTTCCAAGTTTTTATTACAGTTCACATTTACATCAGGACTGAAAGAAAAGCTGTTCCTATCAAAGATGATAGATAGATAGATAGATAGATAGATAGATAGATAGATAGATAGATAGATAAGACAGGTGATAAATGGAGAGAGACAGAGACAGAGATAGAGACAGAGATATGATAGATTTATTCCAAGCAGAGCAGACATAAAAATCAAACAAAAATTGCGATGTGGTAGGGCATCTATCCGAGTCTAAGGGATGTTCACTTGGAGTTGCATTCATCTTTCAGAACAGGCAATGATCTGGAGACCCAACACTGGGAAGAGTCTCATTGCACATGACACTGTAGCAGGAGGACCTTCCAGACATAACATGAACAACATGCTCTCATTGGGTTTGAATAACAAGACAGGAAATGGGGAAATGGCATATCTGTAAGGGCAGGGCCAGGCACTAGGAGCAGCATCAGGTGCATGGTTGGAGGCACAGCTACCATCTTCTCTGGTCATGATGTGTCATTATGAGAGATCATTGACTTTTCCGTATCACACAAACTGCAAGATTTTCAGACAGTTGTATGAAAAACTGACTTGCATTTAAAATTACATAGTTCATATTTCACAATCTTATTCCCGATAAATACATTTTGTTTTCCTTCTAATAAAAGAGTACACAAAATTCCATATTGGAGAAGTGAGTTTTCATTTTTTGTTTTGTTTTGTGGTGGTTTTGAGACAAGGTCTCTTGTAGCTTAGGCTGACCTGGAATTCACTATTTAACTGATGATAATCTTGAACTTGTGATTTTCTTGCCTCCACTTTTCTAATTCGGGGATTGCAAGCAAGTACCATCATGCCTGAGTAGGCAGTGTTCAGGATAGAAGTGAGGGCTTTGTGTGCCCTAGGCAAGCACTCTCCCAACTGTGCTATATCTCCAGCTTTCACAGACTCTGCATGAAGGGATCACAAATATTTTAACATTGTATGTCATATAGCTCTCTGTGTCATATTTTGTACTTACCTTTAAAATAACTTTGTTATTGTATCATTTAATTAATTATTGTCCTTTTGTGTCTTTATTAATTATATGTGCAAGTATGTATTTGCACAGGGGTCCAGGTGTCTGCAGAGTCCAGAAGAGGGCATTGGACTGATTGGCACTGAATACACAGGTGGTTATGAGCATTATATGCATTAAATAAAGCACTGGGAGTGCAAATGCACTAAGAAAATTTTAAAATATGCAGAATATGATTGGGTTGGAGCTATGGCTTGGTAGGTAAGCGTACATATTGCTTTGACAAAGGAAGAGAGTTTCCATTACCCAAGTACCCACGTCAGATGACTCTTTTCACTCTCTTTTCACTGAACAAGTGCCAAGTTCCAGAAGAAGCCTGAGAAACTGCACAAATTGGGAGCAAAGCAAACAAAGGTGGTGAGTGGTGCTTGAGTTATTATTAGAAAAAAAGAAAGAAAGAAAGAAAGAAAGAAAGAAAGAAAGAAAGAAAGAAAGAAAGAAAGGGAAGAAGGGATGTCCAAATAGACAAGCTGGGAAATGGGTGTGAGCCATCATAGATGACCAACAAAGAAACAGTGAGTGATTTTCAGAGTAAGAATAGTATTTTTAAAGGTAAAGGAGATAAAATAATCATCATAGGGAATGGCATGCAGTGTCTGGCAAGGAAGCATGGAGTACTCACAAAGAATGGTCTCCACCGTGGTCATCAGGGCCATACTGGGAGATATTTTACTAAACATAAACATCATAATGGAGAGATGGGTAGTTCACAACATTTACTTATTCATTCAATTCACTGAACAAATACTACTGTGTGTAAAACATTTGGGGGTTATTGTTATCAAGAGTTTGGGGAGACTCTAACTGAGACTCCTAGCAGTGAGGAATATGAAGCCTGAAGTGGCAACCTCCCATACACAGTCAGGACTTCCAGTAAAGGAATAAGGACACCAACTCACCCACAAAACCTTTGACCCAAAAAAGTGTCTTGCTTACAAGATACACGGGGGCAAAGATGAAACAGAGGTGGAGAGAATGGCCAACCAATGACTGCCCCAACTTGAGACCCAACCCATGGGCAAGAACCAGTCCCTGCCACTATTAATGATACTCTGTTAGGCTTGCAGAGCCTAGGATAACTGTCCTCTCAGAGGCTCCACCCAGCAGCCAACAGAAATAAATGCCGAGACACAGCCAAACATTAGATGGAGCTCTGAGAGTCTTGTGGAAGAGTTGAGGGAAGGATTGAGTGACCCAAAGGTGATAGGGACTCCACAAGAAGACCATCAGAGTCAACTAATGTGGACCCTTGGGGGCTCCCAGAGACTGAACTACCAAGCAAAGAGCAAGCATGGGCTGGACCTAGGCCCCCCCAACAGATATGCAGAAGATGTGAAACTTGATGTTCATGTGGGTACCCCAACAACTGGAGTAGGGGACTTTTCCTAAATCTGTTGCCTGCCTGTGGATTCCATTCACTTATCTGGGCTGCCCTGTCTGAGCTTAGTGGGAGAGGATGCACCTAGTCCTGCAATGACTTGATATGCCAGGATGGGGTGATACCCAGGAGCCCTCCCTTCTCTGAGGAGAAGGGGATGAAGGAGGGGTATGTGAGTGGGGGGACTAGGAGGAGAATTGGGTGCAATCCTGGTATAAAGTGAACGAATAAACAAATAAGTGGAAAAAATAGTTAAACAAATAGAAGATGTGCTTTTGAGTAAGCCTTAGGTAAGCGGCTTCCTTTGGCTATTGTTACATAAGGATATTTTAAAACTGCTCCTAGATCTCTGTCACTTTCTCTCAATTTGAAGTTTTGGTTACAGAGATTGTATACCTATAAATATATATTCAATTCCAATGTTTCCCAAACTAAGGATCCATTAGTTCTTATTCCATACATAGACCTCTCCTATGTGCCATCTGTGAAATCAGCATGGCAATTTGTTAACTAAATATTAACTCTTGGGACATTTTTTAAGCACTAACAAACTTAGCCATAAACTTTCCTGACCCCAAGCAATGCCAGTGCTCATTCAGCTGCTACTCCTGTAAGAAAAGGGAAAGGTATGGAAGGATTTTATTTTTATTTTTTTTCTATCATCGGCTGAGCTCCCATGAAAAGAATTCAAATGAGCCTTGGTTTTGACAAAGCTGGCTTGTCACACTGGATTTAAACAAGCAGAAGTAAGAGGAGAGAACACAGAGATGAAGCAGAGTCATTACCGTGCAATGTGACTTGAGCGCTTCCTGCTTTGCAGCTCAGTTCCTCTACTCCAGGTCCACTCATTCGTTGACCCTGGTCAGTCTGAAATCCAGAGTCCCCACTACCGTTAATTGTCTGTCACACCAAGTCCTTCCTTCCCTCTTCTCAGAGCATAAGGGACATGGTCCTTTATTGTGAGTTTCTTGTAAACATCTACGACTGCCTCTCTAGATATCTGTACTGGCTGGTTTTGTGTGTCAACTTGACACAAGCTGGAGTTATCACAGAGAAAGGAGCCTCCCTTGAGGAAATGCCTCTATGAGATCCAGCTGTAAGGCATTTTCTCAATTAGTGATCAACTATGGGAGGGCCCCTTGTGAGTGGTGCCATCCCTGGGCTGGTAGTCCTGGATTCCATAAGAAAGCAAGCTGAGGAAGCCAGGGGAAGCAATCCAGTAAGCAGCATCCTTCCATGGCCTCTGCATCAGCTCCTGCCTCCAGGCTCCTGTCCTATGCGAGTTCCAGTCCTGACTTCCTTTGGTGATGAACAGCAATGTGGAAGTGTAAGCTGAATAAACCCTTTCCTCCCCAACTTGCTTCTTGGTCATGATGTTTTGTGCAGGAATACAAACCCTGACTAAAACAATATCCTAGATATTGATTAACGTAATACTTTGCTTGATTCATGTAACTATGCTACAGTTGGACACACACACAACATACACACACACACACACACACACACAGAGAGAGAGAGAGAGAGAGAGAGAGAGAGAGAGAGAGAATCTTGCTTTAATTTGTGACCTAAAATCTCTCCTGTGAACCTTTGATGCAAAAAAAAAAAAAAAAAAAAAAAAAAAAAAAAAAAAAAAAAAAAAAAAACACTTTCTTACTTCTTTCCTGACAGACCAGCGTTGAGCCAACACCTCTTCCCTTTGACGAGCATCTGGCAGGCACCCTTCCTCTCTTCCCACTCTTGTTCAATAACCTTAGTTTTTCTTCCTCTAAGATCAAAGAAAATAAGATCAAAGTTGGAGTGATGGCTCAGTGAGTGAAAAATGCTTGTCACACAGCCCTGACAGTTCAGTTCCCAGAACCCAACCATCGTAGTCAGTGTCTATCACTGTGAAGAGACAGCATGGCCACAGCAGCAACTCTTATAAGAGAAAACATTTCATTGGGGTTTGCTTACAGTCTCAGAGGTTTAGTCCATTTTCAGCATGGCAGGCAACATGGCGGCATGCAGACCTGGTGCTTGAGAGGTATCTGAGAGTTCTGCATCCAGATCTGCAGACATCAGGAAGAAATCGAGAGAAAGCCACTGAGCAAGGATGGGGCTTCTGAAACCCAAAAGCCCACCTCCAGTGACACTTTTTCACCAACAAGGCCACACCTACTGCAACAAGGTCACACCTCTGTATCCTTCTCTCTAATGACCAAACATTGAATATATATGGGCCTATAAGCCCATTCCATTCAAAGTACCACACCAACCCACAGCAAAAGGAGAGAATCAACTCCAGAAGCTGTCCTCTGACTTCCCCAGGTATGGTCTGGCACAAGCAAGCCTCTGCACTCACACATAATACACTCAGATATGCATGATCAATAATAATGAATAAAAATATTTTAAAAAATAGAACCACTAACAAGGTAACCATATATTCCTAACCACATCTACCAGCTTACTTGTGCCAATACCTCTAGATGATCATACTTCAAAGTATAAGATATCTGTACTCCTGACTGGGGATTCTTCTCTGTTGCTGCATCCGTCTTTTTCTTCGGCCAGCAATTATGTGAGACAATGCTCAATACAAATTACAAAAAAAATAAAAATAGAAACCACAGTGGGATACCACTGTAGCCTAATTAGAATAGCTATAATCAGAAATAAATAAGATCAGATGAAGATGTAGGGAAATGATGCTTTTAATATGATCACCGGCCCAGGCCAAGCTTAGACTTCCTTTATAGCTCGGGTTGGCCTTGAATTTCTGTTCCCACCTTCTAAGTGCTGGTATTGGAGATGTGACTACACTTGGTTTATGCCGTGCTAGGAGAAGATCCATGGCCTCATGCATGCTAAGTAACATTGTACTAACTGAGCTACATACCCAGCCATGAAAAAAAAATGATTATATATAGTTGATAGAAAAATAGATTAGGACAGTTATTATAGAAAATAGTATAAAAGTTTTTTTCAAGAAATTAAAAATAAAAGTATAATAGGACTTAACTACTAGTAGTTATATATTCAAAAGAAATAAAAAATCATTATACCATCTTCATGCTAATGTGGTAACATGTATCTGTTATCCCAATACTTGGAAGGCTGAGGCAAGAGGATCATGAATTTGCCATTAGCCAGACTACATATAGAGTTCAGGCCCAGCCTATGTGCAGAAAGCAGAAGGGGGGAAGAGGAGAGAGAAGGAGGAAAGAAAAGAGAGACTCATGCGTATTAAAGCTCTATTCGTGATAGCCATGGCGCAGAATCATCCAAGATGTCTATCAGTGGATAAACTGACTTTTTAAAAGAAGCAAAACTCAAGTTGATTTCATAAAACTGGAGAGTGATCACTGAAGATTAGGAAGCAGTATGTCAGAGGAGGCTGGATAATGGGCACCAGAAGACAGTTATGTAGGAGGAAGAAGACTGTTCATTTGTTTTCCTGTTTTGTTTTGATCCAGGGTATTACTATATGCCCAAGTACACTTCAAATTCATTATGTAGTCCAGACTGCCTTTGAGCATGTAATCTCCCTTTCTCAGCTTCACACGTGTAAGGATTTCAGGCATGTGCCAGTACACCTGCAAGAATTAACTCCTAGTGTCCTCTACCACATGTCAGCATGGTTTCTCACATTTACCTAATATACACTTTATGAACTAATTGAGAGAAATGCAAGGTTTTCCAATACACAGAAATAACAAAAACGTAAAGTGATGGGAACAGGAATTAATTTAATCGTATCATTACATAATATGTATGTGTATTAGTTATCTCACTGCGGCCTATATGAACATACAATTGTTACGTGTCAATATAAAATAAGCTGATAAGAAGAGGTAAATTCATGATACATGAAAAGTGCTTAGTCAGCATTCTCTTCAGTACACCTGCATGGTGTTGCTGACAGAATGCTGTGCATACAGCACAGTAAGAATGATTTCTTTGCAATGCTGGGCACCGAACTCACAGTTTTGTATATGTTAAGTAAATGCTATACTGAGCTACAACCCAGATAGATAGATAGATAGATAGATAGATAGATAGATAGATAGACAGATGAGCGATTTTCTCTTAACTTGATAATACATTATTGTAATTATTTTATGTTTGAACTTTTAATCTTCTTTACCTAATTTATAAGTTAAACTTTATTGCCAGGCATAGTGGATCATGCCTTTAGTCCCAGTACTTAGGAAGCAAAGTTGGAGGGAATCTCTGTGATTTCAAGGCCAGCCTAGTCTACAGAGCTAGTTCCAGGACAACTAGAGCTTCATAGTTAGACCTGTCTCAAGAAAGGAAGGGAGGGTTGGAGGAAGGGAGGGAGAGAGAGAGAGAAAGAAAGGGGAGAAAGAAAGAAAGAAAGAAAGAAAGAAAGAAAGAAAGAAAGAAAGAAAGAGGAAGAGAGAGAGAAAGAGAGAAAGAGGAAGAAAGAAAGAAAGCTTTACTATAGGAAAAAGTGTTACAGGGTTTCATGGTTAACACAATTACAGACGCTCACGGTAGTCTTACATCTTTCAGTGGACTGGGATCAGCTACTGTGTCAGATCTTCACCCAAGTTACTCAGCCTTCATCCTATAAATCCTTTATGGTCAGGTGGCACATAGTCAAGACTACGACATGTTGTAGCTTGAGTGTACTTACTATTGGACAACTGTGTTCTGATGATGGTTTGTCCTGCCTCCATGAACACAATTCAACCCTCAGTGTTATCTCTGAATATCCATCACTGAGCTTGTCACGTTCTCACATGGAAAGGTGATAAAGCAGTCCTAAGCAAAGTGAAATTACCCGAAGACATCAGTAACTTAATAAATAAGGGTAGTAGTTGCAAGAAAAATCTATTTTACATATTAAAATCAAGATGAAAAGAAATTTCTGTTAAAAAAGAGGGAACCAGAGACCAGCGACTAGCAGGATAAATGATAGGACAGCAATGAGTGAGATGTGAGCCCTTCCCTGAGGCACAGTCAGCTGAACATAGTGCTTAAATGGGAAGACCTGGGTAACTGCAAATGGATCCTTCCAGGACAGTGCGAAAACAATCTTAGAAAAAGACTGCAATTCTTGAACATTTGCTAAGTTCCAGATCCTTATGCATGCTTTACATGCACACTTGTTCTTTATTTGTTTACTTATTTGTGGCACTGAGGCTTCTCTCTGGGGCCTCACACATGGCAGGTAAGTGCGGAAAGACTTAGCTATTCTGGTCCATTCATTTGCTATGTGTTAGTTAGTTAGGCTTTGTCTGTTGTGTAGACAGGATCTTGCCATGTAACCCAGGCTGTTTCTCAACTTGTGAACCTCTTGCCTTGGCCTCCAGGGTGCTTGCATATTTTGTTGTGGCATTGCAATTGCATGCTACAACGCCCAACCTAAGTCACTTAATCTTTCTCATAACACTTCACATCATGTGGCTACCATTACGATCTCTGAAAAACAAAGCAACACGCTCACGACCACATCACTAGGAAGTGAGGAGGCCATAGGTTAAACCCAGACAGCGGGTTTGAAGCACACTGTTACTTTTAAATAAAAATAAAACCTTTATTGGTATGTATTTCAGGTAATGGAAGCTATTTTTAAAAACACAAAATTCAGCCAGGCGGTGGTGGAGCACGCCTTTAATCCCAGCACTTGGGAGGCAGAGGCAGGTGGATTTCTGAGTTCAAGGCCAGCCTGGTCTACAGAGTGAGTTCCGGGACAGCCAGAGCTACACAGAGAAACCCTGTCTCAAAAAAACAACAAAATAAATAAATAAATAAATAAATAAATAAATAAATAAATAAAAATTAAAAAAAAACAGTGTTTTTTTATTTTTTATTTTTGAGTATTTTTTTAGTATTTAGTATTTTTGAAGATCATCACTATCATGAAATTTAAAATATTTTTATCACTCAGAAGAAACCCCATATCCATTTCCTTCACTCCCCATTCCTCTAGTTGCCCAACCCTAGGAAGCACTAATCTACCTCTGAATGTAATCTACCTCTGAATGTTCCCCCTGGCCTGTATTGGGGCCTTTTGGGTGGATGCAAGTGTACAATATGTGGTCCTTTGCTGTTGATGGTCCATGTATCAGTAATCCACTTCTTCTATAACATTCCACTGCATGCGTACACACATTTTATGTATCCATTTAAATGGCTGAAGAAAGCATCTGTGTTGCTTCAGCTTTAGATTCTTATGAACTACCTGGAGAGAAGTCTCAGCTGTTAAAGGCTAGGCTGACAAGCAAAATAGAGTCTTATGAACACTCGAGTGTGAGTATTTGTGTGGACATATGTTCTCATCCCTTTGGGGTTTATACTGAGGAGTGGAATTGCTATGTCATCAGGTAACTCAGTGTTTACCATATTGAGGAATGGATACTTTGAATCACTGCATCTTCTGGTACCTGACAAAGAGTATTTCTTGGATGCTATGAAGATATAATCATTGCCAAAAAAAAATATGCAAGCTATTAGCAGATGCCTCTTGAATTCTAGAATCTCTGTGGTTTCATTATTCTGGCATAATGTATTCTTCTTACAACATAAAATGGAACATGAATAATTGTAAGCTTAAGTAAAAAAAAAAAAAAAAAAAAATCATTGAATATATACCATGTGCCAAGAGCCCTTAAAAAATATACTAGGGACTCAAAAAAAAAAAAAAAAAAAAAAAAAAAAAAAAAAAAAAAAAAAAAAAAAAACCATAGTGTTTCTACCTTGTCTTCTTTTAACCTTCTTTTAACAAATACTTGTTGAACATCTAGCAAGAGGCACTCACCAGGGCTAGGAAAGAATTCAAGTCGGGATTTAAAAGTCTTGACATGCAACTTGAAGAAAATCTAAAGAAATGCTACCTGGAAAAGCAAATTGTTGAAGAGACAATCAAAGCGAAATGCACAGTGCCCAGAGACACTGTGGTTGGAATCTGGACTTCAAGGTCTGAAGATGCTTCCTTAGGTGGGTGAGTTACGGAGTGATGAGGGAGAAAGATGAGGGCTCACCTCTCCATCTGACTGGCTTTATTTTTTTTCCTGCCTTGTCTGAGCTTCATCAGGACTTGAAATGGCTTGTGGGAAAACTGGGCAGGACACTAGAAAGGCCCAGACAGCAGCAATTTCTCACTTGCAGAGCGCTGTGGTCTCATAGTCCACCCACCCCCACCCCCACCCCCGGCCTTTATTCATAGAAACTGAAAGTCAGGTCAACCAACCAAAGACCTGCGGGAAGGACTGCCGTTGTGTGCAGTGCCATGATCCTGAAGGGTTTCATGTAGACATGCGGGAAGAGGCAGGAAATGAATCAGAAGACCTAAAGATCGTGTGCATTACCCTTGTCACGTGCTGTTCATGGAGGCAGACAATCGGACTCTCGCCACAGTTATAGCTGCTCATGGTAGGACTCACCCTACACATCTTCAGGTCTTTGCAGGTCTCTGACTGTGAAGAAAGACGAACAGAAGACTGATTAAAGGATTTGTGGAGTCCTGCATCTCCACTCTAGCTATTCTAATGTCTCCTGCTCAGTGTTGATGATTCCAGAGCACCGCATCTCATGGGAATTCAATTTTCCCTTTTCTTTTTCTTTTTCTTTTTTCTTTTTTTGTAATTCTGTTGAATGGCTTGAAAGTTTAATTAATTAGCTTTCCAACCAAATTTCAACACATATGTACTTACCATTTCTAGGTGTTACTGTGACTTCAAAAAAAAAAATCTTATTTATTCTGAAGCAGTGACACAGTTGAGTTGAAATCTTTGTCTCTAATTTGTATTGTAATTGGGATATCAAAATTATAGTGACTAATGTTGCTTTGGGGTATACACATTATTTCCATTCTGATCAAATGAGGAAGGGAAGAAGAGGAAAAAGAAGGGAGGGAGTTAGGGGAAGGGGACCTTTTCCTGAGTAAGAGCACTTGAATGAAAATGTGGAGATGAGAAATAGAGATGAAAATCTGGAGGAACCGGAGTCATGGTCACATAGGACAGCTACACCAAGGCCCCAACATAAGAAGGAGCCTTGCACATGAGGATTCTGAAGAAGAGAGTACAGAGAGAAGAAAATTCTGAGAAGCAGAGGGGCAGTGGCTGAACAATGCAAAACCTTATAGGATATGTTCATAAAATTGCTTTTAAAATGTTAAATAGGAGGAAAGAGAATTAAAAACGAAAAGTCAGGCACTTGTATGCCAAACATCAATACTGCATCGTTCATACGAGCTAAAAGGAGGCAGCAATCAAGCGTCCTTCTACAAATGATTGGATCAACAAATACCATATATTTATACAATTCAATATTACTCGATAATCAAAAAAAATGATTTTATGACACATACTACAGCAAAGATGAACCTTGGAAACGTGCTAAGCAAAGACACCTGAATAAAAAGTTTAAATAGTCTGAGGCTATTGACAAAAAATAGGCCCAAGAGACAAATTCATAGGCAGGAAATATAATAGAGGTTACAGGAGCTGTGGAGGAAAAGTAATTGAAAATGGTTATAGAGCTTTGTCTAGTGGTAATGAAAGGTTTTAGAACTAGCGGTGATGACTGTACAACATGGACATATTTAATGCCACTGAGTGAATTAAAAGGTAAATTCTCTATATATTTTGCCACAATATTACAAATTTATAGGGTTAATTTTTTAAAAAAAACACATGAATTTAAGACATGACTACAGAATGTAGCATGGTTTAACTAGGATTTCTCAAAGACTACTTTAGTCATGATATGGATTGAAGGAGGTTGGCTAGAGCCTAACCTGTCCAGGAGGACACAAATAAAATGGACATAAGCAGTCAGATCTGAGCAATGGAAAATTCGGATCTTGGATTGGTGTAAGAAGAAGAGAGGTCACAGGATGTCGTGTAGACAGGGAATTCAAGAACAGATTTAGATCTGGATAGGACAGACTTTGAGTCATGTTATGCCTAGAAAATGAAGTGGATGCTTGCCTTGAGGGGCCAGAACTCAAGGAAAGGTATGAAACAGAAGCATAAAGCAAAGACTCAAGCTTCTTTTTTACAAAACCATGATGTTGTTGAAGCCACCAGACTTACTTATCTAGACAAGTTACGGAGAAAATACAAGAGTGTTGTTTGTCAAGTGACAAAATGTCTGGCATCAGAGCTAATTATTATAGACCTAACATTTAGAATTGTATGGAATATATATGTGTGTGTGTGTATATATATATATATATATATATATATACACATATATACATATATGTGTGTATATATGTATATATCTGTGTATATATACATATATATGTATATATATACACATATATTCCATATAATATTCCATATATATATATATGACAAATGCAGCCCAGGATTGCCAATGTGTGTGACTTGAAGGAACTAGATGAGAACCAGCCTGGCAAGAATTAGTTTGTCACACAGGGAAGACAGTACAGTTATGCCAGGCAGAAAGTGGAAAGGCTATACTAAGTTGGATACTTGAAAGACACACTAAACATAAATCTGAAGCTAGTAGGTGGTATAACAACAATCGAACATGATTGTATAGCACCACCTCAAGGCATTCTAAGTCATCTCTTCAAGCTCACAGAAGGCTGGTGTGTGACCCTCACTCATGAAGCAGCCTGGATGCTCAAGAGGATGCCAACACCCCTGAAGAATCACTATTCTGAGAGCCAGCCACCATGCCCAACACAGGCTAACAACTCTCCACTCTTCAGAGCACTTGTGCTCTTCCCTGTAGGTGGGACCACCTGGCCACTGAAAGGAGCCATTAAAGACCCAGAGCCAGCCATGATCCCCACAGAGTTGGCTAATGGAAATGGAGATTGTTCAAAGGGGAGCACCTCCTGGGATGCAGAGCTCTGTGGATCCCTTTCAAGCCCAGGATGAAGCATCATCATCATCCATTCCTCCTGCTGAGTCAGGTTCAGATTACACTCCAGGTCACTATGGGAACCTGGCAGAAATGAGTGTCTCTGGCTCCGTTGTATCAGACTTAGCTTCTTTAGCTCACATCTATCCTTCAGTGATGGCTCTTGTGGAAGAAAAAAATGCATCAGGAAGGAAGGAAAGAAGGAAGGAAGGAAGGAAGGAAGGAAGGAAGGAAGGAAGGAAGGAAGGAATATGGTAAGCAGGCAATCTGTTGGAGACAACATAATCCACTGAAGGCAATGAAGGCAATGATACTCTTCTTGAGGCAATTAAACAGTGCAGTAACCTGTCTCTTAGAATTGATATCTTCAACCTACACCAAGGAAGTAGACATACTTTAAATGTGGTTTATATACAGCTATTCCTTATGGAATGATCTAAACTAGTAACAAAATAGAAAAAATAACATCCAACAATTAGAGAATGGCCACATAAATTCTGCTATAGTCACACACAATGATGTCACTTACTCATCAAAAGTACTTAATGTTTGATTTTGTGGTGTTAAGAAATAAATCCTACAGAAGAAACGATATAGAGGATATAGTTAAGGCATTTGTCCGTACAGAGCACTGAACAGAGACTTAATAAAACAAATAGTAGTTTTCTTTATGGTGTGCAGGATAGTAGGTGATTATCTTAATTTTCTAGCTGTATGTACAAACTTTCTACCAAGAATATATCTTTATTTTGTCAGTGTAAACAAATAAATGTATAATTAGAAAGAATAGGTAGCAAACCAAAATTAAGAGGGTAAATTGTAAATTATGATCAAACTGCTTACTGATGCATTAATTCAGAATTATGTTATGTTATGTTATGTTATGTTATGTTATGTTCTGCCTACCCACACAATCCTTGCCTTTTCCCTCTCCAAAATCACTACCACCACCCCCAGCTTGTGGACATTAAGTACCTGGAAGCATCTTTTCTATTTGCCTTAAGGCAAGTTGGCTGGAACAGATGAAAAACAAACCATCTTTCTTCATGAGTGTCAAACTGTTCTGAGCATGGCCCCTGTCCTATCCAGACTACTATGACAAAGTGTGAGGCCAACTGGGGGCAGCTAAGACTGACAGCTGGTGCTCTGGGCTATGTCAGTCTTGCTGAGCAACCAGGCAACTTAAAAAGGCAACAGGAAACAGATGGCCAGCCCAGTCTCCTCTTTGGCTAGCCCATGAGAGCCATCTGGAGAAAAGGAAATTGATCCACCACCTGGAGAGGAAGGTGCTGTGGTAAAGTCCAGTCCTCATATTTTGCAATATATAATACCTAGGGAGAAAGTTTGGGAGATCTTCAGGAATTGATGAGAAACAAAGGCTAGTGTCACAGCTCACACCACACAAGGAACCGTTACTGGAGGGGACAATGTTCTGGGGCCAGAAACCCACAGAATACCAAAACCCCTGTGTCTAATGGTGCTGTGAATGCTGGCCAGAGACCCTTTCCATCAGGGTTTCCGGCTAGAGTTAACATCTTCCACCCTGTTTGACTATGTCAGCTTCCCCAGCATGATTCCAACGCCGCTGAGTCGACCTTCAGTCAGTTCTGCTGGGATGTCCTTTCTGCTTATACTACGTGTCTTTGCATACTTTGCTTTTGCAGCTAAAATTCTGACTTATCCAAATGAAGTTAATAAAGCCCAGTTCTTTCAATATAGCCTGGAGTCTTGGTCCAGAGAGTTAAAACTGTCACTAAGGCTGTTCCCAAGTGAAGGCAAATGGAAAACTAGAACCCCTTCTGAATGAATGTTCCCTGCATTCTGCTTTTTCCTGCAGCCCAGTAACTTGAGAATCTATAGGCAGTTAATGGTTACTAGAGAAAGGAGAGACATTTTCTTCAGTAGTGTAGCTATGGTAAGATTCCCATGCTCCTGAAATAAGAGCTATATCCATGCTCTGGTAAGTAATTCTAATGAAATCCATTGCATCATCGAGAAGACACAAGAAAGAGAGATTTAGAAAGACAAAAAGGATCAGCAGGAGTAGCAGGGAGGATAAAAGGGGGTAAAGGGGGATGAAAATGATCAGAGTCCATTACATACATGTAGGAATATGTTATAATGAAGTCCATCATTACCTAATAATATATATTTAATATATGCTGATAACATAAACAATGGGCTGCCATTATCACTCAGTGGTAGAGGGCTTGTCTAGCATGTCTGAGGTCCAGCACTAAACATAATAAATAAATAAAAATAATGCCAGCCGCTCTCTTGTGCCTCTCTTGCTCTTTCTCTGCTTCCCTTTCCCACTCTCTTTTCATTCCCTTCCCCACCCCCTCCAAGTGCTCATGATGGGCCTCTACTCCTCTACTCTTCTACTTCTCTACTCTCTCCCTCAGCCTTTCTCTACCTCTACTACCCTCTTAACTCCCCTCCCATGCTCTGAATAAACTCTATTCTATACTAAAAAAAATAATGCAAGCCATGTATCAAGGATTATAAGATGGAGGCTCTAGACACTGACAACTAGAGTTACTGCATTTTTCTAGAATTCCTACTTCTTAGTTGTCTTTAATGTAAGAGAAATTTGAATTTGCATCTTTTATAAGATACTGATAGCTTTTTCCTGTGCAGTGCACACAAATCAAATCCTAATAATGTGGAGACTTGGAAGGTATGTTGTGGCTAAAGAGTGATGCATAGATGGTAAGGTCAGGCTGGAATTGTTACATTGTATAGAAAAAATAAATAAGCAAATAAATGCACACAGGTATTCTCTAATGACTGAGGATTGATTATTGAAGAATTTGGATGTCTTTACCAAAAAAGACACCATTACTTTGTTGGAAACATGCGAAGAGGTGAGTTTTGAAAAGGAAATGGAGCTAGAGAGGTGGCTCAGCCTTTAAGAACACTTGCTCCTCTTCCAGAGGACCTGAGTTCAGTTCTTAGCACCTATTTTAGATGGCTTACAGGTACCTGTAACTCCAATTTCAGAGGGATCCAATGCCTCTGGCCTCTAAAAGCATCTACACTCGTATGCACACACACACACACACACACACACACACACACACACACACACACACAATTTAAAAACTTAAACCTAAATATTAAAAATAGGAGGAGGGGAGGAAAGGGAACAGGGCTTGAAAGATGGTTCAGCAGTTAAAAGCACTTGCTCTTCCAGAGGATCGAGGCTCAGTTCCTGGTACCCATAACTGCTCACACCTGTAACTTCCGCTCCTGTTGCTCTTCTGGACCCCTTTTTTTGAAAAGAGGAAAAACAGGAAATGACTTAGAAGACTGTCAGTGGGGTGCAGGTGAACCTTGGGGAATGGTTAGAAGACGGAGCCTATAAGGTACATGAATTGTTCAGGGGATGGTTTTTAAGTACACTGAATATATTTGACCTCCTAATGGAGGAGGATGGAGCTCATATCTCCAGCTGGAGCGAATATAACAGCACTAGGTAAAGCAGGGTTTATAAGAGAATTGGGTCAGAAGGCAGATTCTACTGTAGCTGTGGCATTAGCTATCCTGTGACTCTAGGGTAGCTCCTTAACCTGCATACGTCTGTCCTGTTACAGGAGTAAATTTGGGAGATGCTCAGAAGCCCACTTTCCTTTTTAAATGTATCTCACCTGCTCATAAGACAGTCCAATTCAGAAGTGGCATCTCAAAGAGCATAGGCTATTGATTTATCTTTGCATTCCAGAATCCAATCTTGTGGAGACAAGACATCTGAAGATCCGTTCCACATACTCAGAGTGGGTCTGCTCCATGTATTTAAATTGTGTAACTGTCCCTTTGGTCTCTGGAAATATTTAGTGAATCTGTATAATCCAAGGGAGAATGCAGTGAGCAGATCAAGCTCAGGCTGTTTTGTCTGTAGACTGAAATTTACAAGAAAGAATGTGAGCTTCAGCCAGGGTAGCTGGACCAAACACCTATTACACAAAGAGATGTCAGGGAGATTGATAATCTGTCATCATATCCTTCATTTGTTAATTAGGAAAGATAAGAAATAGGAATCCAATGCAGGGGTCTTTCAAGATCCAAGCTCCAACATCAGGAAAAGAAGAGGGTCAAAGGAACCTGGAAGCTTAAAGAGATTGTTCAATATGTGCTTCATTTACTGTGGATGAAGGCCACTAAGCTGGTAAATTCTAGCAGGTACCCAGGCACACACCAGCACAAATGTGCCATACACGGGCAGGCAAAAGACACACATGTTGATGGACAGATGGTCACATGGAGGTGAACACACAGACCTACAGATTGACACATAGGGACAAGGCTGGGGTTGGTGAAGGCATCTGGCATCAAGGCCATACTTATTAAAAAAAAAAAAAATCCACACAGAGGCAGCATGCTGCCAGGAATAGTTACATAACAGCTTAGGGGACTACTTAATGTTGGATTGCCTGGTCACGTGGTTTCTCTCATCTTTGGCTGTGTCATGGACCACCCCCATGTCCCCCAACATTAGCCATTTAGGCCCATGATGCACATCTCTATCAGGACCATGTCCTTTAAATGTGAACTGTCCTGATTGCCCCTCTGTTTCCTGTATGTCTCTCTCATCAGATTCTTGTGCATTATTTTTTTGTTTTTGCCAATTTTAGGAACAGATCTTCTCCTTTTGTCTGGCAGTATGTCTCTAAAGTTAGGCCCTCGCATGATCAAGCAATAACTATCCCTTTAATTAGTTTTTGTCTGTTTGTTTTGTTTTGAACATGGGATTTCAAATAAATTTCTGGCAAGAGTTTTCTGATCCTGTTCAGTTAGGATGAGTGAGTGCTGGGGATTTATTGAGCTGACATCAGTGGATCCATTAAATTACAGGTTCATCTATTCTCTCCTCACAGGCAAGCTCCGTTCATTTCTCACGAACTTAATAAATCTCTATGAATGTCAGCCTCTTCTCCATATTCTAGGAAAAGCTGCAGAAAACAAAAACTAGGAAAACATTCCATTATCACATGGTTTAACTGAGAGGGAACATGGCATACATACTTATACATATTCTGGGCTGGAAAGTGCTAAGTACCAAGGGGGAAAGACTAACCCAAGACTGTGATTTTGGATGTATTATAGAGAAGGAATAGAAATCTCCATGAGGTATCCTGGATTGACATCACCAAAAGTAGAAGAAAAGACCTCACGGACATGGCACAAACACATGAAGCCCATGGTAAAGAGAAACTCAAGCAAAGGCAATAGGAGTACCACTGTGTACAGTGGGAATTCTCTGCCATGTTTGAGAAACGGGGTAGTGGCCAATGTAGCTGGAATAGAGAAAAGGAGAGAGAACAAGAGATAAAGCCAAAGGAATTAAAAGGAGAGTGGCTAAGGGAGTCAGGAGGGACTGGAAGAGGCACTAACCAAACACCTTTTCTAATGATCTAGCAGGTTACAAAGCTTTTAATGGACCAATCGTGCAGAGGTCACAGAAGGCAGCTCAAACAATATTAGCAAAGCTTTCTCTGTGTTGAATAAAACCTCAGAATTTTAAAGACTTGCTCTTCTCAGGTGGGTGATGGCTCAGTGGGTAAACATCCTTGCCACCATGCCTAATTACCTGAGATTGATCCCTGAAGGCCACATGATGGAAGAAGAGAATCTAGCCTCTGCAGGCACACCATGACATACATGTCCAGGCCCCCACACATGCACTTAATACACATTCAGTAATAATAAATAAAATAAAAGTTTGAAAAGAAATATTTGTCTTAATTTAAAATTTTATCTATGAGATAAGAACAAAATGGAAGTGACTTGAATCTCTAACAAGCTGCTCTGAGATTTCCTGAGGAAGCAGCAAAGTAGTTTCCAGGGGTGACAGACTCTGGTCATGAGCCTGGACAGATGGTGTACAATCTCTCAGTTGCTGGCAGCCTTGGATAAGGTATGGGAGATCTGCATCTGCTTTTTCAAGGCCAGCCTGCTTTTGCTTCTCTCTCTCTCTCTCTCTCTCTCTCTCTCTCTCTCTCTCTCTCTCTCTCTCCCTCCCTCCCTCCCTCCCTCCCTCTCTCTTTCCCTCTCTCTCTGTCTCTCTCTCTCTTCCTCTCCTTCTCTATTTCCCTCTCCCTCCCCCTCTCCCTGTTCTTTCTTTTCCTTGAGCAGGTTGTGGTCACATATGCCTGCAGTCTCTTCACTTGGGAGGCTGAGTCTGGAGGATCTCCCTGAGTTCAAACCCAGCTTGGGCTGCATAGTGATAGCTTACCTCAAAAATACTATATAAAAAATTAACTGATCAGACTTGGTCTTCACTGGGTTAGGCCTAATTTTTATTGCAGTTCAGTTCTGCATTCGGTTCTCAGCTCACAGGGAAATTTTCGTTACCTGAGGCACTGCAGTTGAATAGACATGAGGAGTGGACAAAATGACCTGGTTGGGCTCTTTCGTTTCCATCTGAGCAGCAAGACGAGAAACACAGCACAGTCATGCATACCCAGCACTGTGAGCCAGCAGAGTCTCTTCATATGTAATATATGTAATATAAATATATATGTATATATACCTAAGTATCACATGCATTTTATATATAATACACATATTATATACAATTCACATATTGTCTTAGTTAGGGTTTTACTGCTGTGAACAGACACCATGAACAAGACAAGTCTTAGAAAAAACAACATATATTTAGGGCTGGCTTACAGGTTCAGAGGTTCAGTCCACTATCATTAAGGTGGGAGCATGGCAGCATCCAGGCAGGCATGGTGATGGAGGAGCTGAGAGTTCTGCATCTTCATCTGAAGGCTGCTAGAGGAAGACTGACTTCCAGGCAGCTAGGACGAGGGTCTTCAAGCCCATGTCCACAGTGACACACCTACTCCAACAAGGCCACACCTCCAAATAGTGCCACTCCCTGGGCCAATTTATATTCAAACCATAACACATTATATTTTTTCCAAATAATCAGCACTCATTAGAAACAGAATAATGTGCAGTAGTCACTCGAACACTGGAAGTTAGAATATGAAAGGTTCATCTCTAGCTTTAGTCTGATTTTACTGACAGGCTTTAATTGATAAGCTATGTTTCCTCAGCCTTCTTTTGTGCTATTAGAGAACCTGAGCTTGCTTTTCTTTGCACTTCTGATTGCTGGCACTCTCAGAGACAGGTGAGAGTATACACCATCCAAAGCCACTTCCATCTGGTTTCAGAAATACTAACTTACTTTTGTGCAACAAACTTTGTAAATCAGAACAGATTATTAAAAAATGATGTGGGAAAACTTAAAATCCGTATTTATCTCATTTTTCCCTCCCACCTTTTGCTCTTTGTCTCCTCTTTATTCCTTCCCTGCCAAAGAAAATAACCTTCTTCTTTCTTTCATTTTTATTCTTGATTTAATTTTATGTGTGTTTGGTCTGTGCATGTGTGTGCAGTGTTTATGGTGGCCAGAAGGGGGAGGCAGATCCCCTAGAACTAGAGTGGTTGTGATCCACTGTGCTGGGAACTGAAGCCCAGTTCTCTGCAGGAGCAACACGTGCTCTCTTTACCTCTGAACAATCCCTTCAGCCTCTTTCCTCTTCCCAAGTCAGCTTTTCTAGACAATCCATTCTGGAGGCTGGGAAGATAATTATTCTATGTTTAAGAAGAGAAATTGAAAACATTCCTTGTCATTTTAAAAGATTTATTCTATATTTATGTTTGAGTGCCTGCATGTATATATGTGTACCATGTGTGTACTTGGTGCTCTTAGAGGCTCCAGGAAATCAGGGAACCCTGGATCTGTAGTTATAGGCAGTTGTGGCCAGTCCAATCCCAATGTGGGTTCGAGGGAACTGAACCCAGGTCCTCTGCAAGAGCAAGAAATGCTCCTAACCATGAAGCCATCTCTCGAGCCCCACTTCCTGCTCTGTAAACATCCATGTTTAAAATATTCACTTCCAGGAAAGGCAACAAATAAAGAATGAGCAGCTGAATTAAGTTATAGATACTAAGGTTCAAAATCAGAATATATATATATATATATATATATATATATATATATATATTCCATTAAATCCATATACTTCCTTTTTTGAATGGTACTCAACAGTTATACAGAACAAATCTGCTAGATACAATTAGTGCAAGTCTTAAATATTAAATATTTTCTAGTACCTTATCCCAATTCTAGATTCATTCTAAAGGATTTTGGTGGTACTAGCAACTTATGGCTTCACACATACTAGGCAGGTGCCCTACCACTGAGTCACATCTCCAGCCTGCCTTTCTTTCTTTCTTTTTCTTTCTTTCTTCCTCTCTTTCCTTTTTATTTTGAGACAATGTTTCACTAAGTTTCCCAAGCTAGCCTTAAACTAACTCTCTTTTTACTAGGAAGGTCTTGAATATCCTCAGGAATTTGGTGTATAGACTTTTATTCCCAAGGCCAGCTTTTGTTTGTTTGTTTCTTTGTTTCTTTTCGGAGACAGGGTTTCTCTGTGTAGCCCTGGCTATCCTGGAACTCACTCTGTAGACCATGCTGGCCTTGAACTCAGAAATCCACCTGCCTCTGCCTCCCAAGTGCTGGGATTAAAGGTGTGCACCACCACTGCCCGGCTCCAAGGCCAGCTTCTAAATTACCTTTCCTATTCCAAAATTCCAAGTCACCTAATACCAAGTATTACCTCCAAAAGTACTTAAGGGAGAAAGCATTATACACATAGCTTATCTGCTGCATTAAACTACAAATAATTCAAGGATGACAATTCTAGACAGAGAGACAGTATAAACAGTCATGGAAATGGGCAAATTATCATTAGGAGTCTCGGGAAAGGCTCACGAGTACCATTTTTGCTGTTTTCCTCTTCCTACCTTTTCTGTAAGTGTAAAATTATCTATATAGACCTAAGATACAACTAAAATATGAACGTGCTCCATATTACATATACCATGTGTAGTAAGTATGTGGCTCCCCGTGTCTCCTTGCACAGAGAAAATTCTAACAGGATAGGTATTAAAGGGCTACCATGGGCTTCTCACAGAGAAAGAAACAAAAAAAATTCTTTCTATGTTAATTTTTTACATCATGTGCTTATTACTTCTGTAATAGTAAACAACTTTTAAAGAAAAAAGAAGTGCTGTGCCACTTGGCATGTTGCCTTACAAGTAGGCACAGTAGTCTGCTCTACCCAGCTCTCCATGCAGAAGTACTTTGACCCATTCCTTTTGACAAGAACCCCTGGATTTTTTTTCTCTTTTTCTTTTCTTTTTTTTTTTTTGTTTTTGTTTTTGTTTTTTTTTTTGTTGTTTGTTTGTTTGTTTGTTTTTTGGTTTTTCGAGACAGGGTTTCTCTGTGTAGCCCTGGCTATCCTGGAAGTCACTCTGTAGGCCAGGCTGGCCTCGAACTCAGAAATTCGCCTGCCTCTGCCTCCCAAGTACTGGGATTAAAGGCTCGCGCCACCACTGGATTTTTTTTTCTAATCTTTTCAGCTTTAAACAAGATAATAAAACTATACCAGGAGCACTAAATGGCCAAGGGGAAGAGATGCCACAAGCTAGGTTCCCAGTCCTTCAAGAGGCCCTTTCCCTCCTTCCCTACCATAAACCGCCTTAACCTCTTCTGCATACCATCTTTACTCTCCCACTCAGGGATCTTTGAAGATGTGTCTGTCTCACGCATCTTGTTACTGAGCTCTAGTTTAAAATAAATACTGGGATGTTAGCTATGTTAAACACCCACTGGGATATCTGGTCGACCCCAGAGATGAACACTCTGTATTGCTATTGCTCAGTATCTCAAAGCCATCCCATTTATACAATCCTGCGGTTTGTCAGAAATGACCCGTGTTAGGATCAGAGGACAGACACCAAGATTTGAGCCATAATTGAGGCTGCAACCCAACAATGACAGGATAACCGGTGAAAACCATGAGCTGCATTTCCTCTTTGGACCGAACTGTTTCTCACTTCGACGTTAACATCTACAGGGACAGTGAGGCAGAACATAGGGTTTGAAGACTCTTTTGGCTTTCCCTACCCCCTTGGCTGTGAACTTTCAACCAGTAATCCCTGAAAGTTGGAGCAGTCACTTGGCACCTGGTCATCTTGTCCTTTTCCTTGCTTTGGACTTCTCTTGTTAAGGTCATCTGACAATTTACTAATATTTTGACAACTAAAGTTTGTTTCCAACTAACGTTGGAGTTTCCTCTGCTTATCATCAACATCAGAGGTAGGTTTTTACTTGATGTTCAGAGTGATACCTAAAATCTTCTCAATAGCAGTGCTCTGTTCCTGCTGAGCCTTTAATAGCCTGTTATAATTCACTGTTTGTCATCATTCCGACTCAGCAAAGGACACCATCCACCCTTTTCTTCTTAACTAAGACTATGCTCCAGCTTTTTTAGAGTCCTGCCAGAAGTGATCATGCTATCTAAATAGATAAATGCCTGTATGTAATTTATATCCCTCAATTACCTTCTCCATTAAACACTGAAAACTGGCAGAGTCCCTGGAAATACTTGTGGGCTGATTTGCAAATTGCTACTCTGCCACCTTTTCACACAGAGAGCTCATCAGTTTTCTTCTCTTGATCCTTCGTAGTCAAAATGTTTATTCATTCCTACTCCTAAAAAGTCCAGGAGCGACCTCCAACATCTTCTTAGAAGACAGTCTGCACTCCTGTTACGTCATAGACAAGAGTATACTAAACTACATGATGGTACTTAGTTGAAATGAAGTCGCTTTTGATGTTCTGTCTTGGAGGAGATAAAGGTTCATGAGAGTCTGCTTTGCCCAAAAAATCTATAGGTAGTTAATATGTGAATGGGAGAGGAGACATTTTCTTCACTGTGAAGGGGGTAAGCATTTTCTTCAGTGCTATAGGCATTGGTAAGTTTCTTTCTTTTTTTTTTTTTTATTAGATATTTTATTTACACTTCAGATGCCATCCCCTTTCCCCATTCCCCCCCCCTTAGAAAACCCCTATCCCTTGCCCCCTTTTCCTTTTTGCATTTATACATTTTTTTAAAATAATGTTAATCATAAGCTTTATAAGTTTGGAATTGTTCAATCAGAGGTGTAACCCACTAACCAACCTAGATATAACAACTATCTTTGACTGGTGGAGATACATGAATATCTGCCTCCCTGTCTCCCCCCTCTTTCTCTCTTTCATCACCTAGCTTCTCCTCTCCTTCTTCTTCTCCTCTTCTTACTCCTTTTCTTCCTCTCAGTACTCTTCCTACCTTAGTTCCTCCTACACATCACCCTTCCTGTTAAAATGAAACTTTTCTCTCAAAATACAATTAGAGCATAATTATGCCAATTTGTACCAGTGAGGTACAAGATAGTCCTAATACCCAGTCCATCCTTTTGTTGACTAACCAGCACCTCTGTCATCTATGCTAACTAAAACATTTAGTTCTGAACCTGGCTTTAGGATGAATGTCAGCTGACGACCATCCACTCAAATCTTTTCTCTTAAGGTAAATAGCTATAAGTTTTCAACCCCATCAGAAATCCAGAATGACTGAGTTAACTATAATTGTGGGAAGCACAAAGCATAGCTTCTAAAACTTAGCCAATTTATAGAGACCTCTGAACACCTGGACACTCGCTCTACTTCATAACGTTGGAGCATCTGTTCTTCAGCCTTCTGGCCCAGAATCATCTGACAGACCTTAGTGCTGCAGAATTATTAAGGGCTGATTACTCTGTCTAGGCAGATAGCTTGAGTTTAGGAGACTTCACAGCCTGCCTTCACAGTGATACACTTTCGCTAACAAGGCCATAATTTGTTGGAGTCTCATTCCTTACGAGTCAAACATTCAGACACATGAGTACATGGGTGCCAAAGCTATTCAAACCACCACAGGGCTGTTCCAGGATTTTGGGGGCTTTAACCATGTGTTATTTGGGGATGCTTTACTAAAGAAATGATGCAAAAAAAAAAATCAGACATGAAGGGGAGTATTTATTTAGAATGAGAAACATGTAAAACTTCAAATATTTTTAAAGCTCACTAAAATAAAATGGTCAAAGTTTCTATTTATGAAACTTTGCTATTTATGCATAATAGTTATGCTATTTATGAAACTGGGAGGTGAACTGAGAGAGGTTAGCTCCACTCCTCTGAAATATTGGCTGGCTCTCACGACGAGATGGGGCAATCCACTGTGGCAGCTGTGACATCCTAGAACATGTACAGTTAGGTCATTATTTCCTTCACTCAGGCCTCTTGGGACACTTAGAGCACATCCCTCGTGCTCTGAGGAAACATAGACGTTGCCAGGAAGTCATAGGAAAGGAACGGCATCTCATCAACATAGAAGCAAAGGTTTGGGTTTGCTTTTATTTATATTTATTTTATCATTTTTAAATTATGCTGATTGTGTGACTATAGGTTGAGTGTGTGAAGATGAATGGCAGTATCTGCAAAGGCCAGAGGCATCACAACCCCCGTAGGGCCGGAGCTAGAGGAGGTAGGGAGCTGCTCAACATGGGGTCTGGGAGTTGAACTCAGGTTTTCTGTAAGAGCAAACTGAGCTCTTCTGAAATATCTTTTTAGTCCCTGGTTTTCTTTTCTTTTTATTTTATTTTATTTTATTTTATTTTACTTTAATTATTTGTATGTATATAATGTGTAGGTGTGAGAGCCATGGCATGTGCTTGCCATGGCTGGTAAATGGAGGTCAGAGGTGACAACATGCAGGTGGCAGTTTGCTCCTTCCATCACTGCTTCCCAGAATCAAACCAGCTCATCCAGGGCTGTCATCCACTGTGTATCTCGATGGGTCTGGAAGAAAGGATTTGAATGCTCTCTGCACAAAGAATTACAAATTCGAGGTCATGGATATGCTAAGTGTCCTTCTCTGATTATTATACAAGACATATATATACTCAAAAATAACACTGTACCCTATAAATATGTACAATTATGTGTTAAAGATAAAATGAACTAAAGTAGATAAATAAATAACTCTTGCTGTTTCAAATAGGTTCCCCGCCCCCCAAAGACAAAGTTTCTCTGAGCAGCTTTGGCTATCCTGGAACTCACTCTGTACACCAGGCTTGTCTTGAAATCAGAGATCCACCTGCCTCTGCTGCCCCCGCCCCCGCCCCCGCCCCCGCCCCCGCCTCCGCCTCCGCCTCCGCGTCAGTGCTGGGATTAAAGGCATGTGCCACCACTACAACTTCGCATAGTTTTAGGAATTAAAATTTCTGATTTTTGTTGTTGTTGTTGTTTTGTTTTTAAGAAAAAAAACTAAAAAAGAAAATTGCTGTCTCTCCGCAAGGACTCAGCAATGTCATCTACTGTCATTATGAGGCATCACCTAGGACAATAAAAGTTTTTGTCTTGGCGACTTCAGGGTGTTCAGCGACCTGATAATTCTAACCTGATATCTGCTGGTTTTGAGGGTTGTATGTGACGATGTGTGTGTGTGTCAGTGGGGATTAATCCTTGATCCCCATGCCTGCTTGGCAAGCTCCGTGTCGCTGAGGTACATCTCCCACTCTGTGTTTACTTTTTCTTTTGTGGCCAAATGTAATAGGTTATTTAGTAGCTTCTGATCACTACTTAACATGTATGGAATTTTTTACTAGGCATTAGTAAATCTATCTGATATGCTAAAACCCACTAATAGAGCATGGAATTTAGACTCTTAATTCCAGCCTCTCTATACATGTTGGATGTTTATTTACTCTGAATGCCCTATCACGTTGAATAAATATTACTTTCTAAGATGTGTTTTTAAAGCCTCTCCCTTGTATCTACTATTTCAGCAATCAAATACTAAACCATAGAACTCACTCATTAGAAGCTCGGAAACACACAACTCAGATGGAAGGAGCTTGGCAATCACTTTGAGAAGGGCAAAATTTATGTAAGAGCCCTTACTTAATCCACTGAACCCAATGTGAAGATATGAGATAGAGACTCTGCCCTCCCTTCAGCGCTGCAGTCAGCGCGGCTCCTGCACCAGCTGGCTGACATGAGCCTCCAAGGAGCATCCTCACCGCACGTGGGCTGAGTTGGGTTAAGTTTCGAACCAGCTGGCACCCCATCCCTCCTTGGGCATGAGTCTAAAATCTCCTCTTAGACACAGATGCATCGGCACAAAATCTGTCCTCAGGCCCAGGAACTGAGATTTTTGGCTACATTTGCATAGTATGTCATTCCAACACAGTGATTGGAACGGCAGGGGTAGAAATTTTGTTAAAATACAGCAGGCAGAGGAAGAAGAATTCAGACACTATTGGCATCAGACCCACGATTCTAAGAAGGATTGGGGGGAGCGGGGGGAATGGGCAGGGGCTTCCTGTAGGAAACTCTGGAATACTATAATATGCCAAACTGCTAATAGCAGTTATCTGCTAGAGAAAAAGTTACTGGAAGGGTTTTCATTCTACGTCTCTAAAATTTTAAGTAGTTAGACACATGCATTACTTATAAGATCAGAAAAATAAAAATAATTAGTAAGCATGGCACGATCACAATTTATTAATCAGAAATTACACCCTAGGTCTTCTTATTTAACTCTGTGGGAGGGTGGGGCGGAGGTGGTGAGAATGCAGATATGTTTGTCACAGTATATACAGAGATGTCAAAGAACAATCTCAGGTATCAGCCCTCATCTTCTGTCTTGTTTTGGAGGTTTGGGGGTGGGGGAAGTCTCTCTTGTTTGCCATGTGTAGTGGTTTGAATATGCTTGGCCTAGGGAGTGGCACTATTCGGAGATGTGGTCTTATTGGAGGAAGTGTATCACTGTGGGTGTGGGCTTTAAGACCCTTGTCCAAGCTGCCTGGAAACCAGTCTTCTCCTACCTGCCTTTGGAACAAGAGGTGGAACTCTCAGCGTCTCCAGCCCTATGTCTGCCTGGATGCTGCCATACTCCCACCTTGATGATAATGGAGTGAACTTCTGAACCCGTAAGCAACCTCCAACTAAATGTTGTCCTTTATAAGAGTTGCCTTGGTCAGGGTGTCTGTTCACAGCAGTAAAACCCTAATTAAGACATCGTGGTACTATATGCCCTAGGCAAGCTAGCCTACAAGCTTATGAGGGAATTCTCCTATCTCTATCTCCTATCTTGCCTTAGGGGTGTTGGGATTACAGATGCACCCCTCTGTATCTGGGTTTTACATGGTGTTTTAGGATATTTTTATTTCCATGAAGACACACCATGACCATGGCAACTCTTAGGAAGGAAACCATTTGATTGGGGCTGATTCAGAGGTTTCGTTCATTACTGTCATGGCAGAAAGCATAGCAGCCTGCAGCAAACATGGTATTGGAGATTAGCTGAGAGTTCTACATCTGGATCTGTAGGCAGCAGAAAGAAACAGTGAGCCACTCAGTAGGCCTGGCTTGAGCTTCTGAAATCTCAAAGCCTGTCCCTAGTGACAAACTTCCTCCAACCTGGCTACAACTACACCAACAAGGACACATGTCCTAATAGTGTCACTCCCTGTGGCCTATGGAAGCCATTTTTATTCAAACCACCACACACAGGTCCCAGGGATCTGAACTGAAATTGTCAGGCACTTTACCCACTGAGCCATCTCCCTGGATCCGTACTCTTAAACCACTGGCAGAAAATATCATCCCTCGACTTTTCCACATGTGAGAAAAAGGCTGTCCTTCTTTTCACAGATCCATTGATTCCTTGTCTTCTTTGTGAAATGCACACCCCCCCCCCCCATACAGTGAGTTTGCTTGGTATTCATGCTGAGGCCAGATAGCAAGTATAAAATAAAGACTTTTAGTTAATCTTCAATAGTAAAGGATATTCTTTAAACCAGTAGTGTTGGAAAGACATAATTTCATTAATGAAGATATTTGGCCAACATACTGAATAAAGACTTTCACCTGGCACAGCGAATAAAATGTCTCTGATAAAATGCTACAGAGATAAATGATGGTTCCTTATTCAGAGCTCATCAGACATGATATAATTTGCTGCATGGACTCTAACTTGTTAAGAAGTCTCTCTATGAAAGCTAATGCCATGATAAATTTTAATTGTGTGGCTAGAGCCAGCTTCAAAGCTATATTAATTATACATTTAAGCTCTACATACAAGCTCATACATTACAATACACCCAGAACATGCAAAATATAGTGTAAGCCAAATTAAAATATGCCAATTTCCTCAGCCATTATTTGCCCTTGAAATACTATAGTTATTTCAGTCCAGCTTTTACAAACATTAAATTATTGCGTACTTCCCTAGCTACTTTGTGTCCTCAGAGAGAGCTTCACGGTCTGGTTAACTCTCTGGGAAGATGTTTTACTTCTGCAGAATACCAAGTAGATTTTCAGAATGCCTCTTTTCATCCAAAATAAGTATTTTTTATAAGAAGAGTAAATGCTGCAAATATTGACCTTCATGTACTGAAGATGGCCCAGTGTCTACCCAACCAGCAGCCTTCCTGTCCTCACACTGCGATACTCTCAAATTTTCATCCCTAGTACAACACAACTCAACCCACCAAAGTCCCACTATATTTAGGCATATATTCCCTGCTTCAGATGCAGTCTTGGTGCCTCTAAGGAAAGCAGTTCTCAGCAAATTCTTACCACATGATCAGATATCATGTCCTACATCAAGAAAGTCTCCCAAAGTGACTCTCCCTTGAGAAGTCTGTATTCACCTTTGGGGATGTTTGACTTCCTGTGGCTCTCAAAGAAGCTCATGCTCCTGGGTATCTCTTACCTTCTTATGAGCACCTCTTTCTTCCTCACCTTCGCAGGCAAATCTAGGTTGAAATGTTTTTATTAAATGGCAACTCAGAGAGAGAAGCTGAATTAAGTGATACATTTAATATGATAGTGAGAGTTATACATATGTATATACCATATTGAAAACATTAAAGGCACACACCTGCCACCCCAACACTGAAAAGGATAAAGCATGAGGATTGTGAATTTGAGATCAACCCTGGCTAAAGCATAAAACCCTGACACCAAAAGCCAAATAAAGAAGTGTGCTGGAAGATAGAAGAGACAGATATTCAAATGGAAAATTATAGGGTAGAACCTAGTGGATCAGCAGCTGAAAGCCCTCGCCATGATCTTGATGGCCTGCCAGAATTAGACAATAAGACCCATCGCTACACCACGTTCCTTGGTTTCAGAAGAAAGAAACGAAGCTAGAACCGAAATAAAAAGTTTCCCCTTGCTCTCTAGCATACAGGGGGCCAAATGATGTCATGCAAGCTATAAGGAGAGAAAAGTCATCAGCAGTCTTAGAAAACTGTGAACACCTACATCAACCTGCCAGCCATGGTGTGGACTGGTGTAATAGTGGCATGACCACATGCTCTCTTGTTGGGTTGATTCACAGGAGGGAATTCATACCTAGTACTACAAACCATGTAAAAGCCCATGCCTGAGAATAAATACTATGGATCCTAGTGGGGAGCCTACTACTGATGTGACAGGGACTCAAACTGCCTTCAGAATGTTTATAGTTAAAATTTTAACAAATGATAGTCTCAGCCTTGATGAGAAGAGCTTCTTTTTGCAGTGAATGACAGTAAATACAGATTCATGCTGCTCATGATATTAAGAAAAGGTGACTACTGGGATGTTCAGCCTTAAACAGGATATTTACTCTTCTAAGGCTCAGAGAGTATTGTGGAAGAAAAAACGGAAAGAATATAAGAGCTGAATAATAGAAGGGATGTCTACAAAATACTATTTTCTGGGCATGATGCAGCCATTGAAATGATGAACTCACAGAACCTGTGATTGTATCAGACTTGCAAAAGACTGATCATGTCAACAGCCATTTGGGGAATATTTGACTACTGATGTGTGCTGGAGGAGGATGAGTCATTGTCTATGGCTATGTGTCCACGGGAGTGTGTACAAGCCTCCAATGGATAGTTCCTCACCTTCCGGCATGTGGATGGTCTGGTTAAACTCAGAAGCTCACAAAACAAAACAGAAAGACATGAATGTAGAAAGAGACTTCTGGGATGAAGGTAACAGAGGGGGAAGAGGGGGAAAGGAGGGAGGTAAGGTGGTATTAATCAAAATGTATTATATATATGAAATTATCAAAGAATAAATATGTTAAATAAGAAATATGAATGTCACTGGACAGTTTTGCTTTTCCTTGACAATAGTGATGATTCTCCAGAGTGTTTTCATTTAATGTAACATTGACATTATTCATTAATTAATTTATAATTCTGTGGATTCATCTGGGTCTCACACAGACAGAAGCTAGTAGTACTCAGGTCACATACCTAATATCCTTACTGTATTGTAATTGAGGGTGTTCCATGCCTCACTGAGCATTGACGCTGAATCAATTTTCCAGTTCCTGGAGCTCTCCTATCATATTGGTGCCATCATTTTTGTCACCATCTAGGAGTTGTCAGGGAAAGAAAGCATCTTTAAAGGTGTGACACTACCATAAACCTAAAAGCATGGGAGCAAGAGAGTACCACCGATTGCATTCCCAATAGCAGCATCTCTCAAGGAGTTTTGAGCAGCAGATTTCTTCATCCACTGTGTGAGTCACCCAAAGGGCTAAAGGTCAGAAAATGTTGCCATGGGCCAAGCATTGCAGCACAGAGTCGTGAACCCAGCACTTAGGAGGCTGAGGGAGATTAATGGCAAAATTTGAGGCCAGCCTAAGCTAGGTAGTAAGATTCTATCTCAAAAACTGAAAGAAAGAAAGAAAGAAAGAAAGAAAGAAAGAAAGAAAGAAAGAAAGAAAGAAAGAAAGAGAGAGAGAGAGAGAGAAACGGGGGCTGGAGAGATGGCTCAGTGGTTAAGAGCACTGACTGCTTTTCCAGAGGTCCTGAGTTCAACTCCCAGCAACCATGTGGTGGCTCACAGCTATCTGTAATGGGGTCTGATGCCCTCTTCTTGTGTGTCTGAAGAGAATAAATAAAATTAAAAAAAAAAAAAAGAAAAGAAAAGAAAGAAGAGAAACGAGGTAAGGGAAGGGGTGGAGGGAGGGAGGAAGGAATGGAGGAAGAGGGTGGAGGGAGAGATAGAGGGAGGGATGGAGGGATGAAGGGAAGGAGGGAGGGAGGGAGAAAGGGACAATCCTGAGCTTCAGTATCATGCTTCCCATCATCAGCCCATATTATCTTGGATAAGCCAGGCAATCTCTGAACCTTACTTTATTACTCCCTTGTGATGTAATAACAGATCAGTGAGCTGATGTTCCCAAGGCATTTATTTTAATGCTAACTACTTGAATAGTGTTTAGCACACAATCAATAAACATGTTTTGAAAGAACAAATAGATGAGACATTAGAAAAAAAAGACAATGGAAGTCTTTATATACACATAGGCTGTATATCTTCCAAACTAAAACATTCCCTTCTGGAAGGAAGCTTGAAAAGACTCAGGAAGGAAGAGGAAGTGACAACAGGCATCAAGCCCCTCCCTGAAGCCTATCACCCAGCTTGTAAAAGCAATTTCTGGAGAGAGGAAGCTCTTCCATTGGCTGAGCTACCTGAACATTGTGAAAGATGCTCCAGACCCGCAGGTTTTCCGAGCCATTGTGGTGCTAGGTTGGGCTCTTCTCAGGGATGCCCTGGTTTCCAGTCTTCTATGCTCCTGTATATAACCCTGATAAACCCATTGCTTCACAAGCTGAACTTGGGTGAACTGTATCTTTGGTTCGTTGTCGATGCCCTATTTAAGGTAAATAAACAGTTGTATGTGTCTCCCCAGGAAAAAAAGTCATTCAATACAAGTAAAAGTAACTTCAACTATTACCAGATTCTATCTCTCTCTCAGCAGTGTTCTCTAGCCAGTTTCCTTTCCCCAAACACTCTACCTTTATGCCACACAGGTTGTGTAAGCGTCAATAAGAAGCCATAAATTCACATCCCTGTGCCTTTTCTTGAAAGACCTTTGACTCTTTGATAACTGATATAACTCCCTGTCAGAATCCAAATTCGGACTTGCATGGTGGTGCATATCTATCCATCCCAGCACTTGGGAGTTAGGGCAAGCCAAACTCGGTACTTTAAGGCTAGCATATTGAGTTCCAGGCTAGGCAAGGCAACAATGCAAAACCATTTCTGAAGAAGGAAGGGGAGGAGGAGGAGGACAATGACATACCAGGAGGACAAGGCGGAAAGGAAGGAAGGAAAGAAGGAAGGAAGGAAGGAAGGAAGGAAGGAAGGAAGGAAGGAAGAAAGGAAGGAAGGAAGAAAGGAAGGAAGGAATCTACCTTAATGTAGCCTTCTTTCAGGAAGACCTTCTATAGATAGCTACAATGGGTTATAGGTAGGGAATGATATTGGCTTTTCTCATGTGTTCCCAGTTCCTGGCTATCTAGAGAGTGAATATCTCTAGCTAATTTCATCACTGTGGATTGTTTCTAATGCTATTTGTGTTAATTTGGCTCCCAAAAATCACACGAGAATTTGAACGTCTATGTGTGAGATGTTGACAGTCCCTGCCTCCAGCTGGCTCTACTTGGTAAATAAAGTTGCAGACCATCAATGGCTGGAGAGGGAGACAGTGGTAGGCAAGGGACCACATGAAGTGAAGAAGAGGGTTTGGAATTGCCATGCCAGGAAAGGATTAGGATGCAAAGCATGAGAGCTGCAGAAGATAGAGAACTAGCCATATAAGAATCGGGAGAAAGGCTGCCCCAGGGGCCACTCCCCAGATTGGGTCTCAGTAGCAGAGATGAAATATAGATTTTAGAAGGTAAGAACTCGGGAATATAGGAGAGGAGAGTGAGCCAGCTGCAGGAAAGTTTGGGAGTGGCCCAGTCATTGAGCAGCTTGGGGCATATTAAAAATAAGGTGTGTGTGTCTTTCATTCGTGAATCCAAAACATTTGGGTGCACACACACCCACCAGGGAGTATAAAGCAGGATTAATATTTTACTGCTACATTTCATCCACTCACCCCATTAAAAAGACATATCTGCTAAACATGATTGGAAGAGGATACCAAAAAATGGCATGGAGAGAATCACATCATGTGTCTACACAGTCGGTTGCCAAGATTAAGTGTACAGATTCATAAATGCATACATTTGCCTATGTGAATAAAGAAGCTATCCTTGGTTTGTTGTTTGTATTATTGGATTTGTATAATTATGTATCTAATGTTTGTTTTAAAATTAATAATCTAATATTCATTAGACCAAAATTATTTAGAGATCAGTGTGTCTATTTTGTACCTATCATCATAGTTCTAGCATTTAGTATAGTGTCTGGCTGACCTATAGAAGATATTCAATAAATGCAAACTGAATAACAAAACATAAACACTTTACGAAATTCCTTTGGATTCAGCTTAGTCCCTTTTCTAAGCCAGGAGATATTGCTGCATGCCTTTAATCCCCACTCAGGAGGCAGAGGCAGGCAGACATCTCTGAGATTGAGGTCAACCTGGTCTTTAGAGTAAGTTCCAGGACAGGCAGCACTACACAAAGAGAAAATAATACCCTCTCTTTTCTAAAGCTTTTATTACATTTATGGTGGGTAGCATGCAAAAAGTTCCTTTCCAATGTTTGCTAAACCTGCTGGGGTTACAGGAATGTACCACATACCCAGCAAGATTTCCGGCTTCTAAATGTGAACTATACAACCCTAAAGTTGAATATTTGGGGAACCATTCATACAAAAGTTCCTCTCTCATTCTATCCTGACCAAGTCACTCCTAATATTTAAGAGGTGCCTTTAATATTGTAGAGGGTCCCACACTGCATCAAGAAAAGGTGTCAACCTTTGTAATCTTCTGGAACACAAAATTGAGCTATGAAACTCTGTTCTGTAGATAGGATTTTTTATTTTTTTACAAAGAAGGACAAATCACAAACATTTGGGGTAGAAGCAATGTTCAGAGTTGATTAGGGCCCCATGGAGCATTCACTGTATTCTGTTTCTTGAGGGTGAGGGTCCTGGAGGCAGAAATTATGAATGGAACTGGATCACAGCACAGACTCTATGTAAAGTAACATGATTCTTTTGCTTGCTTGTTTGCTTCAAACCTAAGTGGAGAGGTTTTTTTCCCTATCATATGCAGGCATTGTAGGTCAAGTACAACATTTTCTGTGAAAGCTGGGATGCAGGTAAAGCTCAATAATTAACAGAGCTTGTTGCTCTTTCATAGGACCTGAGTTGTGATCTCAGCACCCACATTAGTGGTTTATAACTACCTATGACTCAGCTGCAGAAGATCTGACACCTTTAGCCTCTGCAGGCACCTGAACTCACGTGCATACACACACACACACAAAAACATATACTTATGCACATTTTAAAAGAAGCAAAAATGAATCCTTAAAATTTAAGATTTTAAAATAGATATTAGCACTTTTAAAACTAGAGATTAAAGGCTGAAGATGTATCTCAGTTAGCATGCAGGAAACTCTGGGTTCAGTTCTCAGTACAGCATAAAACTGGCTGTAGTATCATAGGCTTATAATCCTAAGGGATGGAAGCAAGACTATCAGAAGTTCCAAGTCATATATACTGACGTCAAGTTCAGCCAGGGCTTTAGGAGACCCTATCTCCAAAAGGTTCATAGCTGTGAGAATTATACTTACTCGACCCTGTTATAGCAGCTTCCATTTGGACAGAATGACTCCAGCTGCTTTCAAGAATGAAGAAATAAACCTCAGAAGAACGGTGGGAGAAGATTATAGTGGTTTCTTTTTCAATTCAACAGATTAACATTGGATGTTGTATAAACTATCTTAAACATAGTTGATCACAGCATTAACACCACTTGTAATCCAGTGAAATAAGACAATGCCATAAATGCAGCGTGGTCCCCAACACCTCACTGTGATGACCTAAGCTGATGCTGCTAAGCTAGATATTTATAAAAGACATCAGTGAAGGGTCAGACAATTGATTGGCTTTCTGAATGTAGATGCATATGCTGGAATTAATGGCCCAGAACATTTTTCATCTTTTTACTTAACAAGTTTGATAAATCTCCACCTTTTAGGAACTATACGCATTATATTAGACCTAATTCTGTAGACTGGATCAGAAAACAGTCCTAACACTGCATTTTATCAGGTAAAGGATCAGGGAGAACAGATAAGTCTTTTTCTTAATAAAACTCTTGGATATACATTTATAAAAGAAGTCTAGAAGAAGATTCTTTTCATGACTTCGGTGTTTCGAGTACTATGCAAGCACTTGAAATACGCCATTCCTCGGCTCAGCAAACTGAGACCATAAACTGTGATAGGCAGCTGTTCTGCTCTGTTAAGTATTAGATTTACAAGTTTCTCACTGTTTAATGGGAAGGTAAGCCCCACTTAATACAAGAGACAAGGTAAGAGGACAGGGTCCTGGTGTGAAGAGACAAATGACTAAGGGGGATAAAGGAGAGAGAAGGCACACACACATGGTAGGTGAGGGGCAGCTGAGAAGAGCTTCCTGCAGAAAGGAGGTTATGACTGCACAGAGGTCCTCCTGATGAAGGCTTGTGTGTGTGTGTGTGTGTGTGTGTGTGTGTGTGTGTGTGTGTTGATTTAAAGCTGATGGATAGAAGGACCATGACTTTGAGTTCAAGTTCACCTGACCCCATGTCTCACCTTTTCCATTGTCTCATACCTGTCATTGGTTAAAAAAAAAAAAAAAAAAAAAAAAAAAAATGGACGAGGGAAAACACACTTCTTGCATCTCCAAGGCACAGGAGGAATCATATTTTACTATTATCCATCAATACTGATTTCATCCTAGAGCATTCTCTTCTTCTACCCTTGCCAATTTGTAGATCACATTCTGAGAAAGGTTTCATGAAAGCCATAGACAGTTCTTCCAGAGAACAGGCACAAATGGTCAAACTTGTCCTGGGAAGAATTATGCTCAGAGATGACTCCATCATTCAGAGTCCCAAGCTTGGTTCCTAGCACCCACTCAGGACATTCCCAGTAACCTGTAACTCTATATCCAAGGACTCTGACACCCTCTTCAGGCCTCCTCAGGCACCCACATGTACACATGTGTACATATAAATAAATAGTTTAACTTCATAGTAAATATCCAGGAACACTTCTTGTAATTTTTAGTCCAAATATTCTCATAGTTAGCAAGAGAAAGGGTCCCAGGCCGATGGGGTGTTACTAGGAGGATCAAGAGTTGAAGGCCAGCCGGGCGGTGGTGGCGCACGCCTTTAATCCCAGCACTTGGGAGGCAGAGGCAGGCGGATTTCTGAGTTCGAGGCCAGCCTGGTCTACCGAGTGAGTTCCAGGACAGCCAAAGGCTATACAGAGAAACCCTGTCTCGAAAAACCAAAAAAAAAAAAAAAAAAAAAAAGAGTTGAAGGCCAGCCTCAACTCCATAGGAAACTCAAGGCCAGACTGAGCTACCTGAGAAACCAAACATCAAAATAATTTAGAAAATTGAGATGTGCTGGAAAGAGAAACTCACTTCCCTTCTTATGGAGGGCACGATGAGGGCTTCTTCATCTTCCCTTCGCATGGAGGGCACGATGAGGGCTTCTTCATCTTCCCTTCGCATGGAGGGCACGATGAGGGCTTCTTCATCTTTTATTTGCTTTTACAAAAGAATTACTTCCAGCATATTGTGCTTCCACTTGAAAGAGACTACGCGCCGGGCGGTGGTGGCGCACGCCTTTAATCCCAGCACTTGGGAGGCAGAGGCAGGCGGATTTCTGAGTTCGAGGCCAGCCTGGTCTACAGAGTGAGTTCCAGGTTAGCCAGGACTACACAGAGAAACCCTGTCTCGAAAAAACCAAAAAAAAAAAAAAAAAAAAAAAAAAAAAAAAAAAAAAAGAAAAGAAAGAAAGAAAGAGACTACGCAAGAATCACAATATTTGGCATCAAAATTCACCTTGCTCACCTATTGCCAAAACCTCACGATACTTAATATTTAGCTAACCAATTTAAAAAAAAAAAAAAACTCTTTGCATGTCATTAGTGATAACTCATAAAATATGGTACCAAGAGGAATCCGGGGCTTATTAGATATTTACTGATCCTCCTATTTGCCTGGCAGTGTGCTATTCAATAGGGATTTGCTGTTGGACAAGTCCTAGTCCTATACCTGACCTTAAAGGCAGGAGCACACCAAGCAATTAGAATATACGTGTTTAGAGTCCAGTCCATTCTTTTAAACGTGGAAAATAAAGATTGTAGAGCAAGTGGAGCTGGTGGTGCAACTCAGTTGTAAAATGCATTTCTGGCGTTTACCATGCCCTAAGTTCATGCCCTAACCCTGAAATATAAGGTTAGAAAAAAGAAAGCAGCTTGGAGGGTCTAAATCCCAGTTGCATAGCTGAAAGATGAGAAGCTAGAGACACTGGGTGGGAAAAGATAAAAAGATAAAGAAAAGTTAACCACCCTCCTGCTTTCATTCCTTAAACTACTTGGAAGACACAAAAATGAGCTGGAGAAGACAGAACCCTCAAAGTTAAGAGTGTTAAATGGAATCAGACATGTTAACTTCTGGACTAGATTATAGACTAGATTGTCTATAGGTGGCCATAACTATTTTCATTTAATCCAACTTTTCATTGAGGAAAAGGGAAAGTGTACTTTGCCCCACTGGACACATTTAGAGCAGTGGTTCTCAACTTTAATGCTGTGGTGACCCCCCCCCCCAACCATAACATTATTTTTGTTGCTACCTCATAACTGCAATTTTCCTACTGTTATGAATCATAATGTAAACATCTGTGTTTCCCAATGATCTTAGGTGACCCCTGTGAGAGGGTCATTTGGCCCCCTAATGGGTCGCAACCCACAGGGTGAAAAGCGCTGGTTTAAAGGAACAAATAGAAATAAATTAATGAATTCATTCAAGATAAATGAGGCTTGCCTCATCTAGATTGCACCAGTTCAAGATACTAAGTTGAAATTGAAAAATATAGTTGATAACAATGATTCATGTGCAAAGCAACCAAAATAAAATTGTTTTTCAATCAGTCTCATCCTGAAACTCTACTCTCCTAGCCATGTCCTGCTTTCTGCACTAATTCAAGTTGGTCTCTTAATTCTTTCTTAATTCTGCAGCAATAAAAGCACACACCTGCTTTATATTATATATATATATTATGTATATATTAAGGTAGGTACTAAACCAGAGTGCTCAGATGTTAAAGAACACACTTTTGGTTACCTTAAAGATGCTGACATCCAAAAGTTCCTTTACCAACTTCAAAAAGAAAAGACAATTGGAAAGAAGTAGCAGAGTTGGTGGGCTAGAATGTATCATGCTTGGAAGAGTTCTTACCTAAGAAGCATGAAGCCTGGGGTGCAAAGTCAATGCTCTGTGATATCAAGGTCCCTGTATTCTCAATAGTCAGGAGATAGAAGTAGGTGGACCAAAGTCATCCTTGTCTAGACAGTGAGTTCCACATTTGCCTGGGATACAAGAGACCTCCCCCCCCCAAAAAAAAAAAGAAAAAGTAATGATCACAACCATGTCTGTCAATCATAAAAGAAGGTGGAGAAGGAGGAGGAGAAGAAGGAAAAGGAGGAAGAGGAAGAGGAGGAGAAGAAGTATTTACTGCATAGCAGGTCAAATTTGGAGTCAACCCAAATTCCTGGAGAAGAGGCCTCGTTAAGTTTCCAGGTTCTGTTATAGCTCCTTTAAGTGCATCTTTCCTTATTTTGTTCCATCCAATATTATGCTCATTTGATATAAACTTTTTCCTTTAAAAGTGGCTTTAATTTTTTAAAGGGGAGAATGCATTTGTTACTCCACTGAGCAGTAAAATTAATATGTTTTTTTCTCATGAGCCATCAGACAGCACACAGAGTAAGCAATGGTGCATATTTCTAGCCAATTTAGTTGCTTATTTTGCTGTGATCTTTCTTTTTGTCATTGTTACACATGGGATCGGAGAATGGATTATCAGGCTTGGATGAGAAGTACCTTTACCTGCTGACCCATCTTACCATCAGTGAACACAAGAATGTTGAAAATGTCACTGATGGGAGGCAGAGGCAGGCGGATTTCTGAGTTCGAGGCCAGCCTGGTCTACAGAGTGAGTTCCAGGACAGCCAGGGCTACACAGAGAAACCCTGTCTCGAAAAACAAAAAAAACAAAAAAAAACAAAACAAAAAAAAAAAAAAACCCACAACTATCTTTAAGCCAGGCGGTGGTGGCGCACGCCTTTAATCCCAGCACTTGGGAGGCAGAGGCAGGCGGATTTCTGAGTTCGAGGCCAGCCTGGTCTACAGAATGAGTTCTAGGACAGCCAGGACTACACAGAGAAACCCTGTCTCAAAAAAAGAAAAAGAAAAAAAAAAAAAAAAAGTAAGATCTTGATGCTGTATAGCAAACTACAGCCATGGTCATGAAGCAGAGACGAATGATGGTACTCAGCCTGTTTTCACCTTTTCATTAATTTCAGGACCTCATATCCTAGTGCTTTACATATTTAGGGTGAGTGTTCCCATCTCAGAAAACCTATTCTAGAAACATCCTCACACCCATAAGTTTATCTTTAAGTGATTCTGGACACTTTCAAGTTAACAATCGACATTAATCATTAATGGTAGAGTTCAGTGGTATACTGGAGGTCACATGACATACAAGAATCAACTAAAAATAGCCTTAAAGAAAGAAATATAATTGCTTACAAAGTACTCTCCAGAAATGATGCCTTGAAGATATGTCAAAATATTTGACTTGAATAGAAATAAATTGTAATGTTTAATGTGTACCACCAGTATATGATATTATAAAAAAATACATCTTTTGGCCTTATGCTGGAGACTCTCAGACAGTACAGCTAGCCTTTCATGGAAAGTGTGATCCCTCCATGCTACACAGGATTTCTCTGCACAACTATTATACACCAACATGGAGTGGATGCAACTAGACCATCTGTAAAATACCTGGTCTAAATATAGTAGTAATATATAGCAGTATGTATTACTATGTACTGGAATCTATAATGCTATAGAATCTTCAATTCTTCTTTAACTAACAAAGGACTTTGCCAAACCTTATGGTTAGAAACAGGAAAACAAATAACACACACATGAGAATAAATAGACAAATAATAGAAAAAATAGATGATAGATAGATACATAGATACATAGATAGATACATAGATAGATATTTTTAAGAGAGAGAGAGAGAGAGCCACCAGGCCATGGTGGTGCATACCTTTAATCCCAATACTTGGAAAGCAGAAGCAGATGAATCAGTGGGAAGATGATGAGAATGATTAGATTCAGAGGCAGGTGGATTTCTGAGTTCGAGACCAGCCTGGTCTTCAGAGTGAGTTTCAGGACAGCCAGGGCTATACAGAGAAACCCTGTCTCGGAAAAAAAAAAAAGGAAAGAAAGAAAGAAAGAAAGAAAGAAAGAAAGAAAGAAAGAAAGAAAGAAAGAAAGAATAATCAGATTCATGTTTCCATTGGCTGCTATGCAGATCACTGAGTTCAAGACCAGCCTGGTCTACATAGCAGGTTCCAGTGCTACCAGAAATACACAAAGAAACCCTCTTTTGAAAAACAGAAAGACACACACAGAGAAAGAGAGAGACAGAGACAAAGAGAAACAGACACAGACAGAGACAGAGAGAGATACACAGAGAGAGGAAGCTATCAGGACAGTTTTACAAAGACAGGTTGACAAGACAAAGAACAAAAAGATAAGAAGGAGCTAGAAGATTAGAAAAGATTGCCAGATTTAATTTGAGGCCAAGCAAAGCAATTGAGTCAAAATCGGAGAGAAGCCAATTTGAAACAGTCAGCTTGGAGAAGTTTTCATCCAGAATAGTTGAATTGAAACAGCCAGCCAGAGTTCAGGAAAAAAAAACAAACTAGAAAGAGTGATCTTATTTATCAGTAAGCTCTGAGATAACAATTACATCTGGTGATTAAGATAATTTTACAGGAATACTGTCAGACTTTTTAGACCTGGAACCTAGTTGGCAGATGAAGAATATTGGTGAGTCTGATTTCCAGTTTAGCTTTCTGCAATCTGGTTTGCCAAAATGTAACTAGCTGAGTCATGACTTCCTGCCATAATGGTCAAAGCTGTGAGTTATCATACCTTCTTAGACAAGATAAACTGAACTCCCTGAACTGTAAGCTCAGATAAACTACTTCTGCATTATACTGGTCTATCTGGTATTCTAACACAGAAATAAGAAAAGTAACTAATAGGGCAGTGGTGATGCACGCCTTTAATCCCAGCATTTGGGAGTCAGAGGCAGGTGGATTTCTGAGTTCGAGGCCAGCCTGGTCTACAGAGTGAGTTCCAGGACAGCCAGGACTACACAGAGAAACCCTGTCTTGAAAAAACAAACAATAAACAAACAGTAATTAATACAGAATATTGACCTCTCCTCTATGCTCTATGTCCAGTTATTACCTTAAATACATCATGCACACTCTTCTCTTGTTCTCTTAAGTCACCTCTTTTCTATGCTGTTCTTGTGAGAGTTGGGCATATCCTATCTCTGACTCATTCTGTTAGATGATTCTCTGGGTCATCACTTCGTCTGCCCCTCAATCAGACCTCACTTCCAAACAAGGGTTCCTCCTACTACAAACTAACTTTATGTACATTGTTTGAGATTAAAGGTGTGTACTAAGAGTATACCTGTATTCCAGTCAGAGGGATTAAAAGTCTGTCATTCCAGCTGGATCAGGAGGACACAGAATGTGTTTGGATGTGATCCCTTGCCAGAGCAGCCATGTTGCTGAATTAAAATTCTTCTGCACTCCCAAATAGCACTACTAGCTGGAGACTAGTGTTTGGGCATGTGTGCCAGGGGATGCATTCCAACCTCACATCATAACAGCTAAACCACAGAGACAAAAGTACATAAGCACAAACCACATGAAGGCACTCTTATTGTTCAATAAAATAAACTTGACATACAGTCCTCAGACCTGAATTTGGAAATAACTCCTGCCATTTGAATGTGTGAAGTTAAATTCTTGAGCCTATATTACCTCTGTCTTGTGATCCACATCTGTAACATCATCTGACATATTTTTCCTGGGTATTTTATGTCTTCATTTAATAACCTCTGCTGAATGACTTTTTCTCATTAAAAATCAATTAGAATCATAAAAGTCATAAAAGTAAAGTTGTTCCAAGTAATAATGATTCCTCCCAAAGGGCTGTTATTAAAAGGAAACATTGTCCCACAAGCTTGACTTTAACAGTGTGTATTACACTTAATGAATTGTGTCTAAGCTTACCAACAATAGATACACACAAGGGTTAGACATGGCTCAGCGGTTATGAGCACTTACTGCTCTTCCAAAGGGATCACATTGAGTAATACATAATCACATATAACTTCAATTCCAGGATATCTAACAGGCTGTTCTGGCCTGTATGCACTTGTAGGCACCTGTATGGCTGTTTCCACTCACATGCATGCTGATGCACAAACATACACACACATTAAATAAGTGAATATCTAACTAAATAGATGATAAGTGTGAAGATCCCCGAAACCTGTGTTATGAATGTCATCTGTCAATGAATCATTGTGCTGATACAATGCAACATAATTATGGGACATGGAGTATTGTGGGTCAAACATGCAGTATCATGATGGTAAAACGGACAAGTGATTGCACAGTACAGCATCAAAATGGCATATTGGGCTGCACATAGTAACACACACCTTTAATTCCGGTACTTGTATGACAGAGATAGGCAGGTTTCTGTGAATCCCAGGACATCCTAGTTACACAAGAAGTTCCAGAACAGCCAGGGTAGCATAGTGATACTCTGTTTCAAAAGAAATAAAAGAAGAGGAGGAGGAGGAGGAGGAGGAGGAGGAGGAGGAGGAGGAGGAGGAGGAGGAGGGAGGAGGAAAAGGAGGAGGAGGAAAAGGAGGAGGAGGAAGGAGGAGGAGGAGGAGGAAAGAGGAAGAGGAGGAGAAAGGAGGAGAAAGGAGGAGAAAGGAGGAGAGAGGAGGAGGAGGAGAAGCATTGTGCTAAGGAGTATTCATGATGTCACAGTGGAACATTTTCTGATATAGTATAGAATATGATGACACAATGGATCTTTGTGACGTCGTAATGCAGTCATGTGATTGCACAAAGGAGCAGTGAAATAGCATTGTGCCAGCACAGTGCAGCCCAGTTATGGACTACTAAGTGAAGGCCTCTAGCAGGCCTGAGCACGGGAAAAACAGTACAGGTGGGAAACAGGACAGGTGGACCTTGCCCTTCCCACTTCCTTCTTCCTTGCTAACCTGTTACATTATATTCCTAAAGCTAGCTACCAAGGTCTAGTCCAATTTTTACCACTTTCTTATGTCTGACTCATTCCTGAGACGGGTTACAAAGGTCCAACTATCAAAACATCAAGGTCCAATCAAAAATTTCCATTTAGCTACCCTAATTAAAATACCCAATCAGAACTTACCAACCATTCTGGTTCATTCTGACACAGACCTCCCTTTTTCTCCCAACTTAAAATTAACACTTGCAAAGCGATTTGCTGCTGCTTCTGCCGGACTCAGATTGAGTCACTTTGTCTCTTTGTCTTGCTTAATAATGGATCTTATGCTGTTTCATCTCTGTTTGGGAATTGGTGTTTGAGTGTGGTCTGTGCCTAATCTGTGGGAGCACACTGCAGGACACAGGTCCTTTCACTAACTATTGTGATTTGAAATAGAGCATTGGGAAATAGAGCAGAGTGTGTAATAGTCAGTGGAGCTTTGTGTATCAAAATGCAGACTCGCGATGGTAAAATGAAGGGCGGTGAACGCACAGTGCAGCCTCAAGATTGGAGCATCATGTCACAGTGGAACACTGTCAGCTGCATGTCAAAATGCAGTATTACGATGAGACAAGGCGTATTATGTCGCAGAGGAACACCTTCTGACATAGTATAGCATTGCAACGAAACAGTTTTGGCTGAACACTCTAACACTTCAAAGGTAGAATGGATCATTGCAGTGTCACAGTGCAGTGTGCTGGAATAAGAAGTGTTGTGTGTCACATCAGAATATGGAGTACTGACATGGAAATGACATGATAGATCTTTATGATATCAAAATGCAGCGCTAATTATGACATCACAGTTGCACGGTGCAGCATTAATGCAGTAAAGGAGTCATCATGATGTCAAATTCTGCATTTGGTGGCACAAAGGAGCAACGGGTTGTCAAAATACAGCACTGACATGGCACAATAGGGCTTTGTGATCCCAGAATACAATGGGGTGTTGGCAGAAAGGATCACAGTGATGTTTCAATGGAGCCTTATGTTGACACGATTCGGTGTTATGACACAGCAGAGCTTTGTTATGTCACAAAGCAACATGAAATAACAGAATGGAACTCTCTCATGGCACAACACTGGAATAGCGTGTCAGGCACTGATGCCCCAGTGCAGTATGAGACTACCTAGAACAGTGTGGCATCCCCATAGAGCACTGTGACACAATAGGTATTTGTGATTATGTGACACATTGCTAGTATAGCAAAGCAGTCTCATTATGAAAAAGGAGGATTTTGATGACACAGTTAGGCACAGTGATGTCACACTAGATCACTGATATGTGACAATAGACCACTGTGATGACATGATAAATCTTTATGAATTCTTTTATTTAAAAAGTTAAATTTTACTCATTTCAGCTACTGTCTACTAGACAGTACCGTTCTATTGCTGTGAAGAGACATCATAACCAAGGCAGCTTACTTACAGTTCCAAAGGTTAGTTCATGATTATCATAGTGGGAAGCACAGCAGCAGGCAGGGAGGCATGGTGCTGGAGCAGTAGTGGAGAGCTTACATCTTAACTTCTGCAACATGGAAGCAGAGGGAGAGCAAGACTGGAAATGACATAGGCTTTTCAAACCTCAAATCCCATCTCCAGTGACAAGTGATCATATTGGTACACTATAGCATGATAATGTTCTGTTGTGTCTTTAAAATGCTCTGTGGTGACACCCCAGTGGTATATATGGGTGATGGCTCACTGTACTGTCCGATGCTCCATCATTTATCACAGTGCCCCTCTATGCTATCACCATCGTGCACTGTGTATGGCTATTCTTTGTCACTACAATGCTACACTGAAACATCACAGCACTACACTGTGATATCACGATGTTCCATCATGACATAGCAAAGCTGCCTTGTGATAGTACAAAGCTCCACTGTGATATCATAATAGAACATTATGATATCATATCCACTGTGGTTTTTTTTTTTTTTTTTTTTTTTTGGTTTTTCGAGACAGGGTTTCTCTGTATAGCTCTCTGTATAGCCCTGGCTGTCCTGGAACTCACTCTGTAGACCAGGCTGGCCTCGAACTCAGAAATCCGCTTGTCTCTGCCTCCCAAGTGCTGGAATTAAAGGCGTGCACCACCAGTGCACGGCTCCACTGTGATATTATAATAGAACGTTATGATATCACAGTGATCCATTGTGACACACAGTACTTTCTGTTCCATCCTACAACTACACAGAAACATCACCATGACTGAACACCATGCTGAATTATGACATCATAATGCTCCTTTGTACAATCAGTGTACTACACTATGACATTGCATACCTCCATTTTGACATCCCAGTGCTAAAGAATGTTGTCGCTATGCTCCATGGTGGTAATCAGTGATTAGACCATACTTTTTTGAGACTAGGGCAGAGTCACACAGGGGAGAGCAAGGGCACGGGTCACCCTAAGCCGACCGCCACCACTTGTTCGCTTAGACCATACTTTCTAATTCTTCCTATAGAGTCTGCAGAGTGGGAACCAGACATTCAAATATAGGAGCCTATGAGGGCCATTCTCACTTTTTTTTAATTAATCATTTCATTTGTTTACATCTCAAATGATATCCCCCTTTCCAGTTACCCCTGCACAACCCCCCTCATCCCACATCCACCCTCTCCCCCTCCCCTTTGCCTCTATGAGGGTGCTCCCCCACCCACCCACCCACCCAATCCTGCCCCACCCCTCCAGCATCCCCTTACACAGGGGCATCAAACCTACCCAGGACCAAGGGCCTCCCCTCCCATTGCTGTCAGGCAAAGCCATCCTTTGCTACATATGTATCTGGAGCCGTGGATCCCTCCTGGTACACTCCTAGGTTGGTGATCCAGTCCCTGGGAGCAGTGGGTGGTCTGGCCAGACAATGTTGTTCTTCCTATGGGGTTGCAATCCTCCTCCTCTCCTCCAGTCCTTCCACCAGCTCCCCCACCGGGATCCCCGAGCTCAGTATGATGATTGGAGCCAAGCATCTGCATCTGCATTGGTCAGTTGATGGCAGAATCTCCCAGGGAACAGCCACACCAGGTTCCTCTTGTCAGCAAGCACCTCTTAAAAACAGCAACTGTCAGGTTTTGGTGTCTGCAGACAGGATGGATCCCCAGGTAGGGTGGTCCCAGAGGGCCATCCTCACTTAAACCACTACATTTAGAGTAGAACTGTGAGACATCACATTGCAGCAATCTGATGGTACAATAGACCATTGCAATGACATAATAATACATTTTGTGATGTCACTATACAACATTGTAAGGGCACAAGTGAGCATGGTGGCGACATAATGGACCATTGAGATGTCACAACCATGCTCTATTATTTAATGCACAGTGCCCCACTACACTATCACCATCATGCACTGCATATGGCTGAATTTTATTAGTTCTATTTTAGTGTCCCACTGCAGCACTGTGTTGAGAAAATAGAGTTTTGTGTCTCACAGTGCAGCATTGCGGTGGCACAGCACCTAAAGCACTGAGATGCCACAAGGGAATGTTGATCTGGTGCAATTCAGTATTGTGATAGCACAGAGAAGCATTGACATGTCACAGTATAGTATAGTGGTGGCATACAATAGCACTCTGGTGTCACAGTGGCATTATGTATATATTGGCACAGAGAACTATGGTGACACATTAGACTACTGTGATGTCATAATGGAGCATAGTGATGACACTCTCTAGCACTGGGATGGTAAATTTGAGCTTTTTGATGTCATAGTGTAGTACAGTAATAGCACAGAGGAGCATTATGATGTCATAATTCAGCATTGTGACCCATCATGGTGACATTTAAGTGTAGCATTGTGATGGAACACAGAGTACTGTGTGTCAGAGTGAGTCATCATCATGTCAAAATGTGGCACTGTATTGACACAATGGAGCATCTTGATGTCACAGTGGAACTTTGTGATATCACAATGCAGCAGCCTCTGATGTCACAATGGATCATTATAATGTTACAATATAGGACTGAGATGTCACCGATGAGCCCTCTTATGGCAGAGGAGAGCACTGTGATGAAAGAAAGCACAGCTGTGAGATGTCATAACAGTACAATGACACAAAAGAACACTGGACTCAAAAATGGAGTATTGTAATGGCACTAGTCACCTTATGATGTTACAATGGAGTGCAGTGATGACACAGGAAGCATTGTGATAGCACAATGGACAACTATGACATCACAGTAGAGCATTTTTACAACACATGGCACCAGAGTTGCTGATTGCAGCATTGTGATGAAATAGTGAGTCATTCTGATATCACGATAGAGAATCTTGACAACACAATAGATTTTTTTGACATCACAATGCAGATTTGTGATGGCACAGCTGGGTGTTTCAATGTCTCAATGGATCTTTGTGATGTCATAATGCAGCATTAGGTTGACACAGTGAAGCATTGTAATATCATGAAATATATCATTGTTGTGGCCCAGCAGACTATTTTGATGACACAAGAGAATGATGTAATATTACCACATACCAACAGGATGGCATGATACAATATTTTATGATGTCTCAATAGAATGCTGTGACATAAAATTACAGAATTATGATGCCTAGTAAAATATATTATCCTAGTAGAGCATAACATTGTGATCCACAATGGGACTTTGTGGTGTCATAATGTGGATTTGAGATGACAAAATAGAACATTGTGCTGTCACAATGTGAAACTGTTATATAAAAATTAGAGTATTGTAATGATATAATGGAGCACTGTGATGTCACAGTGGAACTGTATGATGGCACAGAATAGCACAGTGATGGTACTATGGGACATTGTGATGATAAGTGGGAACATTTGATGTCACAATGGATCACTGTGATAGAAGAAGTATTATGTTGTCCTCTAGAAAAATAGCATGGCATGCTGCTTGTGATGGCTTGGATAGGAATAGCACCCAAAGATGCATGAGTTTGAATACTTGACCCATAAGGTTTTACTGGAGCAAGTGTATTGCTGTGTGGGCAGGCTTTGAAGTCTCCTATGTTCAAGCCATGCCCAGTGTGTCAGTTGCATTTTGCTGCCTAAGGATCAGGATATAGAGGTCTCAGCTCCTTCTCTAGCACCGTGTCTACCTGGATGCTGCCATTTTTCCCACCATGATGATAAGGGGCTGAACCTCAGAAACTGTAAGCTAGCCCCAATTAAGTGTTGTCCTTTATAAGAGTTGCCTTGGTCCTGCTGTCTCTTCACAGCAATATGACCCTAAGACACTGCTCTTAATTCCTAAGCCATGTCTCCAGACCCACCCCTTTTTCATGTGGTTTTTTTTTGTGTGTGTGTGTGTGTGTGTGTGTGTGACATTACAAGGTGAATAGTGCTATTACAATAATCCATTTTGTTATTTTAGTGTTCTTTTGTATCATTGTACTATTGTCTTGTGACATCACACAGCTGTGCTTTCTTTCATCACAGTGCTCTCCTCTGCCACAAGAGTGCTAAACTGTGACATGACAGTGCTACATTGTGACAGTCAGACAGCAGGCAGACAGAAAGACAGAGAGAGAGAGAGAGAGAGAGAGAGAGAGAGAGAGAGAGAGAGATTAATAAAAAAGATAATTCCCTTTTGCTCCTTTCAAGCTGTTTCTCCCTAAAATAAATTTTTTCTTTTCTTTCATTCTTTTTTTTCCAAAGTTTTTTTTTAATGCATTCACCATTGCTCTCTTCAGACACACCAGAAGAAGACATCAGATTCCATTACAGATGGTTGTGAGCCACCATGTGGTTGCTGGGAATTGAACTCAGGACCTCTGGAAGAGCAGTGAGTGCTCTTAACCACTGAGCCATCTCTCCAGCCCTTCCTTCATCCTTCTAATAAAGTTAAAAACATAGATTTAATCATATATTTAGTATTTTATTGCTATGACCTGACTCAAAGTTTTTGCCCACTTTCTTTCCTTCCTTCTCTATTAACATGGTCTTTGTCTTACTTAGGGTTTCCATTGCTGTGATGAAACACAAAATCAAGTTTGGGAGAAAAAGGTTTGGTTGGCTTATACTTCCATGCCACTGTTCATCATTGAAGAAAGTCAGTGCAGGAACTCACTAAAACAGGGCAGCAGCTAATCAAACAGGACAGAAACCTGAGGGCCAAAGTTGATGCAGATGCCATGGATGGGTGCTGCTTACTGGCTGGCTCCTCGTGGCTTGCTCAGTCTTAGAGAACCCAGGACCACCTGCCCAGGAATGGTACAACCCACAATGGGCTTGGTGCTCCCACATAAATCACTACTTAAGAAAATGCCTTACACTCCAATGTTTTGTTTTGTTTTGTTTTGTTTTGTTTTGTTTTGTTTTGTTTTGTAAGACACGGTTTCTCTGTGTAGCCCTGGCTATCCTGGAACTCACTCTGTAGACCAAGCTGGCCTCGAACTCAGAAATCCGCCTGCCTCTGCCTCCCAAGTGCTGGGATTAAAGGCGTGCGCCACCACCGCCCGGCTTACAGCCCAATCTTACGTAGGCATTTTCTTAATTGAGATTCCTTTTTCTCGGATGACTTTAGCTTGTGTCAAGTTGGCATAAAACTATCCAGCAGAGTCTACATACAACTAAGTGGCTTCAAATTCTATATGCATGCACTTCAGGCTGGCCTGGAGCTCACTATGTAGACAAGGCTGGCTTTTAATTTGTAATCCTTCAGTCTCAGCCTCCCAAGTGCTGCAATTATAAGTATGCAAAAGCAAAAGAGGAAAAGTTTGAGAAAATGTAAGACAGCTCTATAGTCAGTTTGATTTAGGATGTAAAGGCATGTAAAGGATGGGTTTGATTTGTAGAACTCAGTACCTGAATTCTGGGCTTTCATGCATTTTGTCAAGCACTACCACTGAGCCATACCTCTAACACAGGAGATAAGATTCTATATTAATACAATGTAATGTAATATAATATAACTTCCAGTCCCTTCCATGTTCTAATAGATATGTTTCCCAGATGGCTAATGTATTTCCATAGTAGTACAAGCAAATTAAAATAAATTTCACTTTTTCCATGGCAGAAGGTGTTTTTAAGCAACCTTGACTATCGATAGACTACTGTGAAGTGTTTAGCTAAAGACCCTTTAAGGTCAAGTACAAAATGGCTGAGTACATCTATGACAATAATGAGAATGACAGAGCCAATTAGAACATTAGTATATCAAAGATTAAACATGAAAGGAAGCTTCAAAATCTTCTCACCCTAATCTCTTAAATTACACAGGAGAAAATTGAGTGTCAAGAACTGTGGCAGTACAGTGAGGGGAGGAATAACTTCCAGTGTTCCATAGCACAGTCGGGTAACTATGGTTTATGGGTTTCAAAATAACTAGCAGAGAAGGTTCAGAATAATTCCAATACAAATATAGGCTCGATATCTAGGGTGATAGAGATGGTATCTACTCTGATCTGATGATTATATATTATATACATGTAGTACAGGTCATATCACACAAAGACTTACAATAATCTATGCCAATTAAAAATAGAAAGGTATTTTCCAAAAGGTATTACAGTTCTGAGATTTTACCATGTGTGTGAGCTAATTATTACATGTCCAAAGCAGAAGAAATGAGAGTTACCCAGGGTCACAGGTCATAGCAATCTGCATGAGTTTCTTGTAAATGTTGGTTTCTACTACTAAGTCTCTTGGGTAAGGGAGAGAGTATGGGTCCAAATGGACAGTGTACACTGAAGTCTGTATCACAACTGAGGAATCTTCTTTGTAAGTATGCCGTCTTACTAGCTATCATGAAGTTTGTCTACAATCCCAGCACTCAGGATGTGAAGGCAGTTGATTTAGGCGTTCAAGGCCATCCTAGCTTCAAGAGATCCTAGTTTAAAAAAAAAAAAAAAAAAAAACAGAAAACAAAACTGTAGGTGTGGTAGTTGCTCTGTAGACTACCTCAAACTCAGAGATCTTCACACCTCTGACTCCTGAATGCTAGAATTAAAGACAGGTACCATCACATGTGGATCTAAACTTTTCTTTAATTCCTTCTCACAAGTTGGAATTTTGCCCTGAGGTTTCTTAATTCTGTTTAATATCTTTAATCTGTTTATCCTCTAGAGCACAGGCTTTAGCTCCATTCCCTTTTAATCCTTGAGATACACATTTTGTATTTATCCTTACTCGGCTTGCTAAAACATTAGTTGCCACATGACAGAGTCGTAGGTTATTCTGAGAATTCCTTTGCCAAAATATCACAAGAACAGTCTCTAGATCTCGTATACTAACATTCTTCTCCCCTGAAATCTCTTGAGCCAGGCCTCCACAATTCAAAGCATCTTCAGCACCATTCCATTGATCCCTGACTAAAGCATTCCATTGTTTTCCTAATTCTAAATCCAAAATCCACATTCCTCCAAACAAAACCATGTTAGGCCTATCATAGCAATATTCCAGTGCCCAGTACCAACTTCTGTCTTCATTTGGGTTCCACTGCTATGATGAGACACCATGACCATGGCAACTCTTATAATAGAAAACATTTAATTGGGGGCCAGCTTATAGTTTCAGATGTTTAGTCCATTATCATTATGGCAAGCAGGCAAATATGGTGCTAGAGAAACTGAGAGTTCTAGATCTTCATCCACAGGCAGCAGAAGATGACTGTGTCACACTGGCTAGACTTGAGCATATATGAGACCTCAAAGCCCTCCTCCATAGTGACACACTTCTTCCAACAAGGCTACACCTCCTAATAGTGCCACTCCCTTGGGCCAAGAATTCACATATATGAGTCTATGGGGGCTATACCTGTTCAAACCACCACAGTGGTGCACGCCTTCAATCCAACCACTCATTAGGCAAAGGCAGGCAAGTCTCTGTGAGTGTGAGACCCTCTTGATGTTGAAGAGTTCTAGGCCAACCAGAATCCTGTCTTAGACAGAGAGAGAGAGAGAGAGAGAGAGAGAGAGAGAGAGAGAGAGAGACTCTCTACGAACTGACAAACATGTCCTGAATTCTTAGAAGTTTTTGTTATCTGCCTAAATAATGCACAATTTACATCTGACAAACTTGAGTCCTCTCCCTCCCTCCCTACTTTGTCTGTTTTGACTCATCTTCAAAGCCCAGGCCTCAGTTATAACTGACAAAAGAATAAAGTCCTACTTTGAGAAAAATGAGGTCAAATTGCTTTCTGGGTTACTTCTATTTTCAGTCACTACGTGGCATAATTTATCCTCATGTCAGAGGGGACATCCATCTGAACACTCAGGATCAGTGTTTATGCATAAATTTAGCCAGGGTTTCAATGTATTCTCACCAAGTGAATAAAGACATGGAGAACTGGGTGGGGATACAGGAAAAGGGAAAGGACACAGCAGAGGTGTTTCTGGAACCAGAGTCTGTTGCAGACAAAATGTGTGTCTGACACTAAGGCTGAAAGGTTTAGGTTTGACTAACCAACTGTCATCTCTACAGTTGCTATAGGGATGCTGTAGCCAGACACTGAGATTTGCATGAGTATCCCAAAACCTTTGCATCATAAAAAGCCTTTTGCATTTTACTCTAAACTGAAGTGGATCTGTCAAAGTTAGGTTGCAGAGAGTTCACAGATTGCCTTGATACCTCAGCAAAGAACTCTTCAGGATGAAAAGATGGAGTTTCACTATCAGTGATTCTTATATGCTTGTTTTATTCAATAACTAAGACAAAACAGAAGGCAAATGTTTGTAAAAATCCACTTACTGTGAATGAATGAATCAATGAACAAATTAAGGAATGAATTAATGAATAAATAAAACAGTGTGATGGTACTTCCCAGTATTAATCCCACCAAATGAGAGTAAAGACCATTAGCCAAACTCTTTAGTCAAATTATACAATTATTTTCTAGCAGAGAGGGATGTTTCCCTGAATTGGGGTTGAGAAAAGTGGCATCAAACATAGGAGAAGGTAGGGTTTATATAGCCTCTAAAACTGCAAGACTAAAAAGTTCCCAAGGGTTGGGAAATTTCTAGAGGAATTTTGGTTATGTATGAACTTGGCTGAACATTTCAAAATTATTTGGCAGAACATCTTATCAGAGTAAATTCAAGGTTTGAGTCAAACTCCTCAGTGTGGGGAACATGTGAAATTCCAGAAACAGGCTGAAATGAAGTACAGTCAAAAAAAAAAAAAAATTGATGTTTGCAGCAAATGTAAAGGAATAGATTGGATAGATAGATAGATAGATAGATAGATAGATAGATAGATAGACAGACAGACAGACAGATGGCTTCCATCCTTAAGATGGAGTCAGGCTAGTCCATCACCAGCACTGGGGAAGTAAAGATGAAACTCTGAAGATAGCAATCATCTGCAGCTATTCTGAGCTACTTGAAACTCTGTCTTAAGAGGAAAAAAAAGCCACCACCATCAACAACAAAAAATAAGTATTAAATAAACAAATAAACTTCCTTAATCAGAAAGCACCATTCCCTACGTTGGGATCTTGAGCTGCATAAAAACGTGGAAGTGAGCTGGGCGTAAGCATTCGTCACTCTCTGCTCCCAGACTATGAATGCCATGTGACCAGCTGCTTGGGCTACACAATCAGTGAGTTCAAGGCCAACCTAGGCAATTTAGTAAGACCCTATCTAAAGCAAAACATTAAAAGAGAAGAAAAGCAGGACTGTAGCTCACCGATACAAATGCTAGTATTTGGCAGCAAACAAAAGTGTGGAAATCTAATCCTCTAATCCTGAAAAACAAAACAACAACAACAAAAAAAACCCCTGTTTTCTTTCCTAATATATGACTGAAACTTTAGATTTTCTAAGCATCCGTTATCTGCACATTATAGATTGTCATTATCTTTCAGCTTAAAACGTTAAGATTTTTCTAGTTTCCATTGCATTTTTCTCTCAAACTCAACTTATACATTTGGTGTTTCATTTCCAAATGCTGAAAATGTTTGTGATTATATTGTTATGTTTTATCCCCCATTGAATACTGTTGTATTTAGAGAGCATGTCCTATGATATTTATTTATTTATTTATTTATTTATTTATTTAAGACAGTATTTCTATGTGTAGACCTGGCTGTTCTGGAACTCACTCTGTAGATGAGGCTGGCCTAAAACTCCAAGAGATCTGCCTGCCTCTGCCTCCCAAATGCTGGAATTAAAGGTGTGCACCACCACCACCAGGTTTAGATCCTGTCTTTTTTTTTTTTTTTAAAGACAAACTCCCTGTCCCACTAGCCTTTTAAATGTTGGCCATTGCAGGTTTGTACTACCACACCCAACTTTGCTTTTTCTCAGTTACAATATACAAATAAAAGCATATTCCTTTGATTGCTGTGTCTTCCTGACGAATTGAACAGTAAGACATGTCACTGTTCACTCTGAAAGTAGTCCTTGTCTTCAAGTTGACTTTCTTTGATAATAATGTAAATACTACTTTTTAATCTTTGTTTGTGTTTGAGGTATTTTATAATCCAGGCTAACCTCAAACTTTCTGTGTAGAAGATGACTTTGAACTCTTAATCTTCTTGCTTTCACCTCCCCAGTGCTGGAATTAGAGACTGGGCCACCATGTCTGGTTTTTATAGGATGCTGAGGATTCAACTCAGGGCTTTGTACATGCTCAACAAGCATCCTACTGTGATTTAAAACAGGGCCTAGTGACAGGCTTGGCAGTACACACCTTAAATCCTAGAATTCCAGAGGCAATAGGCAAGTGAATCTCTGAGTTCAAGGCCAGCCTTGTCTATATATAAAGTTCTAGGATAGGCAGTGCTACTTAGTAGGAAGAATTTGTCTAAAAAAAAAAAAAAAAAAAACCAACAACAACAAACGGGCATGCAGACAGATACCATGCAGTGCCAATATTTGAGCAATAAAAGCACAATGATCAGAAGTTCAAGTCATCCCCAGTTACACAAGAAGTTTGAAGCCAGCCTGGGTATGAAACCGGAAGGGCTTTAACAAGCCAGAGTTTGGCATATGGTGCTGGGCAGATCTTGCTCCCTCATTTCCTCTCCCTTGATTTAGACAATCTCACATTCCTAAACCCAGCCACCAAGGTCTAGTTCCTTATTTGACTACCTCCTTATGCCTGACTCATTCCTGAGGCTGATCACCAAAGGTCCAACTCTCCAAACATCAAGGTTCAGCAATCAAAACTCCCCATTTGGCTACCTTAATTAACATGCCCAATCTGAACCTACCAACCCAACTTCATTCTAACAGAGGTCTCCCCTTTTTGACTCCTTTTTTTTTTCAATTATTTTTATTTTAATTATATGTGTATCTGTATTTTTTTTTAAGGAATTATTTGATTATTTTATGTAAACGAGTACACTGTAGCTGTCTTCGGGCACACCAGAAGAGGGCAGCAGATCCCATTATAGATGGTTGTGAGCCATCATGTGATTGCTGGGAATTGAACTCGGGACCTCTGGAAGAGCAATCCTCCGGAAGCACGATCCGTGCTTTTAACCTTTGAGCTATTTCTCTAGCCCTTTTGACTCTTAAAATTACTCCTACAAAGCTCTTTGCTCGCTTCCTGTCCTGTCGGATTCTAATTCAGCCACCTTGTTTCTTTTCCTTGCTTAATAAAAGGATCTCTTTGTGGGAGATCGCCACTTAAACCACACAAAGCAGGAACAGCTTATTGAATGCACACCTTAATACTGGACATCCAGGATCACAAAAAGGACCTGGAAGGCTAGTTGAACTATTAGTCTGCTCTCAGGATAGACTTTTTATAGGAAAAGCCAGGTTCAAAAGCTTAAAGGGCAAGGAAGAGAGCAGTTGGCTCACTAGGCAAAGTATTGTCAGCTAACCTTTAAGCTGATTGGCCCTGAGTAAGGAAAGTGCGGGGTGGGGAGAGATGGGTGGTGAACAGGGGACTTTTAGAACATTGACATAATAGAGCATGAGTATTATAATCATAACTTGGCTTATTAGTAGCATTCCTCATTGTCCGCCACAAAACCCACAGTGAGCCCATATGTAGATGCAGGAAGAGCATTCTGGTGGTCAGCTCTGACTGAAGAGATTTTAGACATAACAGTTCATATTGACCTTTGATTTGATAAGTCCTATGCAAAGCTTTGTGGAACTTTTTAAGATTAGCAAACCTCATACAGAACATTCAGAGCATACAGCCCAAAACAGGGTAAGTGGTCAACACGTCCTTGATCCCAGTCACTTCTGTGTGTCAGTGACTGGCAGGCACGTTACGGCAACAATATGAAATAGCTGGCAGGCATACAACCAAATGGCTATAGCTACTGGGAGGGTGGGTGGGGAGGGGGTGAAGGGGAAAGGTTAGACCACAACTTTTTTGTGTTGGAAATTGGTTTCTGGGTGTGGTCTGTGCCTAACCAGGGGTCCAGAGAAGAACTCCATGGTGCTATGAACAGGTCTCTTCAAAACCTGTCAAAAAAAAAAAAAAAAAAGACTGCTGTAAGGATTCCTGAAGCATTGATGGACTACTCTGGTATCCCTCTGGCAACCTGCACATCAGACAGGTCCATTACCATCTGCCACATGCAGCAGGGGGTGGGTCCTTATCCTTGCCCTCAGGGACAAAAGGGGTCAGTGTGACAAGTCATTGGGCCTATGCCATGTACTGCAGTATCCTGGCTTCCTACTTCTCTAATGAGAATGTGTTATCTGGAAGGAGGAAAACGGAATCCAGACAAGACCCATGTGCACTCTGGACATGAGTGCTAAGCAACTCTATGTGCTGTGTGCCCCCTCCCCCATCCACCCCCATGAATGTGACCGAATCATTGCTATCAGGAACTGTGGTAGGGCTGAGCTCTCTCTGCTGACCTACTCCAGGGAAGGGCTGTGGGAAGATAAGTGTCAATCATTTCATTGGTTTCTCAACCTATGGAGAAAGGACACCAAACGGAGGAGCAGAAGCTAGAGACACAAAGCAACTGGGTTCGAGATGCCGCCTGGACGCATGACTCACTCTGCTCCCAGGACTCAGCAGTGCTCATTTGAACCCATGATGGTACCTCAGACAGTATATGTTCACAACTGTGGCTGCACAAATTTTTGGCCATCTCAGTAGGAATAAACAGAAGGAAAGTGGCCTGTGAAAAGGCAGGCAGGCAGGGGTCTATACCAGTAATGTCAACAAGGGCCAGGATTCTGAGTAAGCCACCACCACAGGAGACAAACACAATGAATGACTATGGGTATAGCAGCAAAGACTGGCCCCTACTAGGACTGCCCATTCCTAGGACCAGGTCTAAGCAATTGGGCAGATGACTCTGCCCAGATTTCATGCCCAAGAATACCGCCAGCACCAAGCACCAGTCTGTCTTTTGTTGTTGTTTGTTTGATTTTTTCAAAGCAAGATTTCTCTGTGTAACCCTGACTTTCCTGGAACTCAATCTTGTAGTCCAGGCTGGCCCCAAACTCAGAGATCCACCTGCCTCTGAATCCCAAGTGATGGATTTAAAAACATACGCTGCCATCTCCTGCTTCACCCATCTGTCTTAACAGGGTTCTTGCTAGAAGAAAAAAAAAAAAAGATAAATGGCTATTATTTTAAACATTTTTGGCCACTTTTATGTTCAAGTTGTTTACCAGCTAAAAATTATACTGCAAAATTAAATAAATAAATAAATAAATAAATAAATAGTTTAAAACAGCAAAGTACTACTTTAATATCTTAGACATAACTCCTTATTGATTTCATGGGGCTGTCTTTCTGTCTGTCTCTTCCTTTCTGTGGAACAGACACTGGACTTTGAAAGTACTAGACAGCCAGGCAGTGGTGGTGCACGCCTTTAATCCCAGAACTTGGGAGGCAGAGGCAGGTGGATTTCTGAGTTCGAGGCCAGCCTGGTCTACAGAGTGAGTTCCAGGACAGCCAGGGCTACACAGAGAAACCCTGTCTCGAAAAACAAAAAGTACTAGACAAGTGCTTTTACTATGGCTCTACTTTTATTTGTTTATTTACTATTTATCTATTTATTTATTTATTTATTTTATTTTTCTGTCTGTTTTTGCACAGAGAACAACTTGTCTGTTCTCTTCGTCCATCATCTGGGTTTCTGTGGACCTGGTTCTTCTGAGAAATATTCTTTAAAGTTGGACCTTATAAATCAAGCTTTCACTCAACCTGTAACCAAGGTAATAGTGCTTTAAGCTTGTTTGTAACTATGCACATCCTCTCCTTACATACTATGTACTCAATCTACTCAAAATTAACTGACCTCTATGGACAATATTGTAATCAGTCTCACTATACCTATATTTTGGACTTCCAATGTAATCCGCTCCTACAAGCTTAACAATGCCCAGCCTCTGACGCACTGTGTTTCCTATTTCTTCATGACTCACTCATACTCCTGACTCAGAACGAAGTGTGTGAGATGTGATGTCCTGGTCTAAGACCATGTGCTGAATGTAGGAAGGCATTGAAAACAATGTCTGCCCCCTACATATAGTGGAAACAATACGTGGGTACAGAAGAGTAAAATCTGACTGTGTGCTGTCCTGGGTCAGTAAGGCCAGAAAAACAGCTTCTCCCTTATGAGACTCCTGTAAAAGATGAAGATGGAAGACCCATCTTCCTTTCTGTTGTCTTGTGTGCAGTGCTGTTCCCTAAGCTTTTTTTTTTTTTTTTTTTTTTTTTTTGGTTTTTTGAGACAGGGTTTCTCTGTGTAGCCCTGGCTGTCCTGGAGTAGACCAGGCTGGCCTCGAACTCAGAAATCCACCTGCCTCTGCCTCCCAAGTGCTGGGATTAAAGGCGTGCGCCACCATTGCCCGGCTAAGATTTTCTTTAGGACTGCTGCTCTCTCAGACTAGACGGCTGCCTGATTAAGACAGGATCAATCAAAACCTTCCAAATAAACCCAGCCCACACTTGATAAGTAACACCTAGAGTTAGTTTCTCTCTCTATGTGTCTGTGTGTGTGTCTCTCAGTCTCTCTCTCTCTCTCAGTCTCTCTCTCAGTCTCTCTCTCAGTCTCTCTCTCTCTCTCTCTCTCTCATTTTTTTTTGAGAAAGAACCTCACTATATAGCATACAAACCTCAAACTCAAAAAGACCTTCCTGTCTCTTCTCTTATCCTCCCACCCCCTACCCCCACCCCAAGTGCTGGAATCACCCAGCCATCTCATATTTTACCGTACAGGTGGACAACTGTAATCTCAACTACTTGAAAGGATTGCATGTTCAAGGCTAGACTGCTGGAATAATAAGGTCTTTCTTTGTAAGACTCTATCTCAAAAATGTTGTTTTGTTTTTGAGACAGTCTCACTGCCTAGGCTGGCCCTGGACTCACAGAAATCTGCCTAGCTCTGCCTTTAGAGTGCTGTGATTAATGGTAAGCACCATCACATTCTACAAAAACAGACAGACAGACAGACAGACAGACAGACAGATGATAGATAAAATTTAAGTATGGGAGAATATTTTTGTAGTATGGCAGAGTCTCTAGGTTTAGCATTGGGGTGGGAAGGGGAGTGGGAAGATTGGTTAAACCCATAATTAACCAGGAAGTACCAAGAACAGAAAAGAATAAAATATTACAAGATGATGAGGGAATTGGACAAGAAAGAGTGATATGGGTGAATATGAATTAAGTATTATGTTTGTCTTAGTTAGGGATTTACTACTGTGAACAAATACCATGACCAAGGAAACTCATAAAGGACAACATTCAACAGAAGCTGGCTTACAGGTTCAGAGGTTCAGTCCATTGTCCTCAAGGCAGGAGCAGGGCAGCATCCAGGCAGGCATGGTGCAGGGGTAGCTGAGAGTTCTACATCCTCATCTGAAAGCTGCTGGTAGAATACTGACTTCCAGGCAGCTAGGATGAGGGTCTCAAAGCCCACACCCACAGTGACACACCTACTCCAACAGGGCCACACCTTCTAATAGTGCCACTCCCTGGGCCAAGCATATACAAACCATCACAATAATATACATAAGACAAAATGTTATATAAAAAAAGCTATTGTTTTGCACACTAACAATCAAATTAATTAGTTGATTTAAAGATAATATGTGTACTTTATGTTTACAGGAATTTTGCCCCTACATAGCTGTTATGTCTATGCAGTGCATATAGAGGCCAGCAGAGGGCATCAGAATCTCTGGCACTGGAGTTGTAGACAATTTTTACCTGCTGTGGGAATCCATCCTGAGTTAACCAGTGCGACAGGTGGTGGTGGCGCACTTGGGAGGCAGAGGCAGGCGGATTTCTGAGTTCGAGGCCAGCCTGGTCTACAGAGTTAGTTCCAGGACAGCCAGGGCTACACAGAGAAACCCTGTCTCAAAAAACAAAAACAAACAAAAAAAAAAGTTAACCAGTGCTCTTAACCACTGACCCTAGTGTTCTTAATCACTGAGACATCTCTCTAGATCCCAAATTAAATGTTTAGTAGGAAAAATTGAAGCTGGGGAGATGCTCACTGGGTAAAAGCACTGGTCACACAAACTTGTGTTTGATCCCTGGAGCCCAAACAACAACAGCAAACTGAATGTGTACTAATGCTGACATTTGGGAGTTAGAGTTGGTAGGATCAGTCATTAGAAGATATCCTGCAATACATGAGCTATTATCTTTAAAAATAATAATAAATAATTTATTTATGAGTACACTGTAACTATTCCAAGACTCACCAGAGAGGGAACTGGATCCCATTTACAGATGGTTGTGAGCCACCATGTGGTTGCTGGGAATTGATCTCAGGACCTCTGAAAGAACAGTCAGTGTTCTTAACCATTGAGTCATCTCTCCAGCCCATTATCTTAAGAAAACAAATTCTACCTTAGGTTATTTATACATGACCATAAAACCAGTTATAAATGCCTCAAAAATGTGATTCTCATAAATCTTCACTATATAACTTACTGCTTACTTTGGTTTGATTTGTATTAGTATTAGTATATTTATTTACTGGGGGTGGGGGGTGGGGGGGTGGGGGTGGGGGTGTGCACATCCCACTAAGTGAATATGGAAGTCAGAGGAAAAGTAGAGGGGGGTGAATTTTCTCCTTCGACCATGTGGCTCTTGGGGATACAGCTCAGGTTACCCAGTCTTGGCATCTTTACACATTGGTCCATCTCAATCTCCCGAGTTGCCTAATTTCCTTTTCTCAATACACAGTATTGTTGCCTATTATATGACCTTTACTTTCCCTAGCTACAGAATCCACAAAGTGAACACAACTTGGTGTGTCACTCATAGTAAAATTTTCGGGACATTTCTATTGTCAAGAATAATCATAAAGGAAGCTCTTGAACGATGAGATCCTGTGCCTGTGTATCTTTATATTGCTAACTATGCAAACAGTGTGCTTACAAAGTCCGTACTCTGTCTGTGTTCAGGAATCGATGACACTGAAAGCCTGTGCTTTCTTCTCCCCAGTAGGGTTGGTGAGCAGACTTGGGAACAGGAAACACCCCACCTGGTTTCTCATTTACATTAGGGTGAAGAAGTGAGGCTGGGCTTTAGCAGCAGTGGTCAAAGAAGATTGTTTGGTGATAGCCACAGGCCTGTTAGTCCTGTGGTCATTTGGAGCCAAGCAGGTCATTAGGCTGACCTCATGGGCAGATCTCAAACAGTGTAACAGATGGATGCTATTACGGGTCGACACTGACGAATAGGATTTGCTCAAAATAGCACAATGAATCCGGCTCTTATGGGACAGTGAACATTTATCATTGGTGATTAATCCTTCCAAGAGTCCATTTCGGAGCTAACAGGGTCTCTCTCTCTCTCTCTCTCTCTCTCTCTCTCTCTCTCTCTCTCTCTCTCTCTGTGTGTGTGTGTGTGTGTGTGTATACGCACAAGGACACCCATTCAGAAAATAGTTATTTTGCTCTATATGAAGATTTCCCCCCACACAACTATTTAAATAATGAATTGCCCGGTAGATTAGTTCCAACTCCCAAACCTAACCTGTAACCCACCTTTTTCAGGGGGCAATATATATAGAGAGGGGAGAGGTAGAGACCAGGTTTCTCTGTGTAGCCCTGGCTGTCCTGGAACTCACTCTGTAGACCAGGCTGGCCTCGAACTCAGAGATCCACCTGCCTCTGCTTCCCAAGTGCTGGGATTAAAGGCATGTGCCAGCACACCTGGCTTGACATACTTTCTAGTATGCTTGGTTATTATAATACTTTCTTTTTCTATATATTTTTCCCTTTTTTTGGGGGGGGGAGGTTATTTTGTTTGTATGTTTTTTTGAAAACAAAAACAAGGTCTCACTATTTAGTCATAGCTAGTGAGAAACTGACTATGTAGATCAAGCTAGTTTTAAACTAAAAATCCTCCTGCCTTTGCCTCGTAAGCACTGGGATTGCAGTGGTATGCCACCACACCAAGCAAATTTCTCCTATGAAGACACACTTTTGCCTGTGTTCTTAGATGACGTCTACCACAAAAGTCAGCCCAGCACCTGAAAGAGATTAGGTATTAATAGATGTAACACACCTTGAAACAATACACATATTCTCAAAGGGCAACGGGCTCAGGAAATAAGGGTGAGGATTTTATTTCTCTCTTTTTTTTTATTCATTTTACATCCCAATTGCAGCCCTCTACCTCTCCTCCTGATCCCCACACACATGTAGCCCCTCCCCTTCCCTCTGTCCCCTTCATCTCTGAGAGGGTGAGGTCTCCCTGTGTACTAACCCACCCTGACACCTCAAGTAAGGGTGAGATTTTTTTTTTTTTTTTTTTTTTTTTCAAGACAGGGTTTCTCTGTGTATCTCTGGATACTCAGTCCTGGAACTCACTCTGTAGACCAGGCTGGCCTCAAACTCAGAAATCCACCTGCCTCTGCCTCCCAAGTGCTGGGATTAAAGGCGTCACCACCACTGCCCGGTGAGGGTGAGTTTTAAAACATGTAACATATTACAACTGTTGGGCTGGAGAGATGGCTTAGAGGTTAGGAGCACTGACTAGTCTTCCAGAGGCCCTAAGTTCAATTCCCAGCAACCACATGGTGGCTCTCAACCATCTGTAATGAGATCTGATGCCTCTTCTAGTGTATCTAAGGATAGTGGCAGTGTACTCACATATATAAAATAAATAAATCTTTAAAAAATATATATTACAACTGTCTAGGAAGGATAATAATATTTGGTGGCCTTGAAGATAACGGGATATCAACAATACTAAAAAAGAGAGAGCCATGTTGTGGTTACGTAAACTGAGGTGCTACATTATTATGTGCTCATCTCTGGCATTTATCCCCATAACATTTGGAAGGTGGAAGCAGGAAGATCAGAATCCCAAGGTCCAATTCTGCTGCTTAACGTCTTCCGGGCCACACTGGGCTATAGAAAACCCTGTACAAAAAAAAAAAAAAAAAAAAAAAAAAAAAAAAAAAAAAAAAAGCAAATGGCTAAATGTTCTGGGACAAGCTTTAATTCCAGCACTTGAGAGGTGGATCTCTGAGTTCAAGGCCAGTCTAGTCTGCATAGTGAGTTCCAGGACAACCAGGGCTGTGTAGAGAGGTCTCTACAAACCAACAACCAACATCAGAAAGGTATAGGCAGCAGAATTGCTAATTCAAAGCCAGTCTGGTCTTCATAGCAAATTTTAGTTCAAACATGGCTACATAGAAAGAGATACCATCTTTTTTTTTTTCTAGTATCATCTTTTACTAAAATTTGATAAATGTCTGTTATGGAAAAAGTGTTTATTTTGAAATTATTTTAATTTAGAAATAAAAAAACTTCATAGAAAGACGGAAAGAAACAAAAACACAAAGCATCCATGCAAGGTTTTACTTCGTGAGCTTGTCCCCCCTGATTGGTTCACTTGACACATGATGAGAAAGGACTCAGCCACCCACAATAATGTTGTTAATAGGGATATGGATCAGTTTCATAAAGAAGCCAATGAATTCCATGATAGCAAATCCTATTGCTGTGGCCATGGCAATCTTCTGGAATTCTTTTCTGTCGGGTTTGGTACATCTTTTAACCAGCCGAATCGAGTCCTTTACAAACTGCCGACTTGGCTCAACAAACTGCATTACCTGATCCATGTTTGTGGGATGGCGGTTTGAGAGGGTAGAGACACGTAGCTCTAAGAGATACCATCTTAAAAGAGATGGCTCAGTGCTTCAGAGCACATACTTCTGTTCCTGAGGACTCAAGTTCTGTTCCCAGTACCCCAGCTCCAAGGGATCTGAATTCTCAGCCTCTGTGGACACTTGCATTCATACACACACACACACACACACACACACACACACACACACACACACAATTAAAATAACAAAAACAAATCTTCCAGAGCTAGTTCCAGGACAGCCAAGGCTGCACGAATGGATACCAAGCTCCAACCGACTTACAAAGTCACAAAATGGTGTGCAAATCTACACATCACTCAACACACCAATGGAGGTTTAGCTCCAGCACACTTAAGAGAAAGCTGAATATAGCTGTGGTTTTGGTTGATTTTTTTTATTAGATTACAAGGAATTAAGTTGCATTGTGGCATTTTTCCTTTTTTTAATATTTATTTATTTATTTATTTAATGTATATGAGTACACTGTTGCTGTCTTCAGACATACTAGAAGAGGTCATCAGATCCCAAACAGATGGTTGTGAGCCACCATGTGGTTGCTGGGAATTGAACTCAGGACCTTTGGAAGAGCAGTCGGTGCTCTTAACTACTGAGCCATCACTCCAGCCTGCATTGTGGCATTTTTCAAACAAGTTTTACTTTTGTTTTTTCTCTGCTCAGCTTTGGTACCATCCATCCCTCACCCCCACCCACCCCAGTCATCCTTCTGCCCCCAGCAACCTCCTTCTCACCTTCAAGTTAAACAGCTGTGCCTTTGCAAAGGCCCTGTTTCTTTCCACCATCCACAGGTGGCTCACAGCAGCCTGTACCTCAGGCTCCAGGGGATCACGAGCATTCTGAACCCACATTTTATATGGAAATTCCCCTAGGCAAACCCACACAGACACAACTAAAAACATTTAAAAGACCTGCATGCGAAAAAAGTACAGATTATGTTTTTGTTTTTCTAAGAGTGGGTCAGCCACTCGGTATAAATAGAAAATGTTTTATTGTCATCCTGCCCATATTCCTCAAAACTACTATGCAGCTTTTCTCAGAAGCCATCGGACCACTGGTACCTTTAGAACAAATAGTAAAGTGGGCATTGTGGCTCATACTTGTAATCTCAGAGGCCTGAGGCCTATCCACATGGTGATTTGTCAGGCCAGACAGGGCTACAGAATGAGATCTTATCTCAATAATTATGTGGGGAGGAAGTAGGAGGTGGAGAGGGAAGGGAAACCATAATCAGGATATATTATGTGAGAAAACATCTATTTTCAGTAAAAGGAAAAATGGTTAAAAAGTAAGAATAACAACATGATTTTGCCTCTGCCCCCCATGTACTGGGATTAAAGGTGTATGCCATCACCAACCAGCTCAATGATAACATTTGTGTCTAGCATTCTTTGCCAACTCCACATTCCTAAAAGAATGAAATAGAATTGTAAGAACTGAATACTAGGCTTTACTTGAGTCAACTTTTTTGTTTGTTGTTTGAGACACGGTTTTTTGTGTAGCCCTGGCTGACCTGGAACTCTGTAGAGCAGGCTGGCCTTAAACTCACAGAAATCTGTCTGCCTCTGCCTCCAGAGCACTGAGATTAAAGGCATGTGCCACCACCACCCAGCTGTTTGCATTTTTGAAAGAAGGTCTCAATAAATGGCCCAGTTTGGCCTTGAACTCATTATTATTCTCCTGCCTGTTTCTCAGATCCTGGGATTGCAAGTGTGTCCTACTAGACCAGCTGAAGGTACTTTTCTTCTCTCTTACATTTTCTTAAGGCAGGGTCTCCAGTAGCCTAGATGGAACTGGAATGTTCTGTGTAGTCAGATTTGACTTCCTGGTCCTCCTACTCCAACCCCTGAAGTACAAGGACTAAAGGTACTTTTCACATCAAACGTGAGTCACTTCTGAAAACTGAATAAGCATAGGAATCCGTGTGTTCAATTCAAAGACAATATTTAAATGGTGTCCAATGTAAAGGATCATGGGAAGCCAGATGACTGAGATCACAGAGTAGAAAGACAGAGTCTGCAGTATTGAGTTTAGCTGTTAGAGCGCTTGGCTAGCTACTAGGCACAAAGCCATGGGTGAGATCTCGAGCACCACAGAAACGAGGTGGAATGGCTCACACCTGTGATCCTAGTACTCCGCACTCAGGGAGTCGAGGCAGGAGGAAGCTATCAGAGACATTCATACTGTGTCCTTAGGTATGTCTTCCATTCATTTTAATCTCTCTTTCTTTCTTAGCCTTCATGATTAAGCCTACATTAAAATATATTTAATAAGCACACAGCCAAAAGAAGCTATTTACCCAACAGAAAGGATTCCGGAAATAGAATTATCATTTGGGGGTGGCAAGGGGGGGTGTAATAATCTTACTGTATCCCAACCTGGCTTCAAACACACAGCAAACCCCCTGCCTCACCTCCTGAGTGCTAAAATGACAGGCATTAGCCACCATGCCCAGCAGGAGATAGAATTACCCTTTGAATGATCACTTGGAGACAATAGTAGTTGAGGCAGGAAATAGCTGAGGGAACCAAGGGCCGTGTGGATTAGGGAAAGAAAACTCTAATTTCTTAGCTACATTATCAAAATTATCAGTGAAGGGATAATTGCCCCCAGAGACTTCCTTTGTAGAATTCTCCATGGAACATGAATTACAGATATTAACAACCTGGTTGGGAACCACAAACTACACCAGAGTATAATCACCATCTTGATGAAATACGCCACTGAAAAGACAAGTGACATTTCTAATGCAACGTTAAATTACAACAAAAGGCCTTACAACCATGTCTCAATAAATTCTTGAAACAGACTTCCCCATCTTCGGCCAGCAAGCAAATGTAAATTAGACTAAACTGAGATTGCCGCTCACCACAGTTGGAATGGCGACCAGCCAGAAGAAACATGGCAACAAACGCCTGGGAGGGTGGAGAGAGAGGGAATCTTTGTATACTGCTGTGGGGGACATAAGTCTATCAGTAGGAAAGTCAGTATGGGGGTTCCTCAAACTGCAAAACCAGATGACCCAGGTACCCAGCTTCTGAGTACATACCTGAAGTATTTTATGTCAGTAAACTGCAGAGATGCTTGTACATCTGTGTCCCCTACTACATTAATCACAATAGTTGGAAGACAGAAACAGCCCAGATAAAGGAAATGAGGTACATATACACAATGAAACATTATGCTTATAAACAAAAATGGGGCCTGTGAGATGCCTCAGGGGGTAAAGGCACGCTCCTCTAAGGATAACACCTAAATTTGATCCCCAGTTCCCACATGGAAGGAGAAAACCAACTTCCCCAAGTTAGCCCTTTTTTTTTTTTTTTTTTTTAATTATTAATTTTTGGTTTTTCGAGACAGGGTTTCTCTGTGTAGTCCTGGCTGTCCTGGAACTCACTCTGTAGACCAGGCTGGCCTTGAACTCAAAAATCCGCCTGCCTCCTGCCTCCCAAGTGCTGGGATTAAAGGCGTGCTACCACCACGCCTAAATTGGCCCTCTTACCCTCACACACCTTTGTGTGCAACCACCAGAAAGGGAAGTGGGGGAGGGGTGGGGGGTTCTAGATTGCTAACATATTGGTGCATAGTTCAGAAAGAGGTGTATGTGGGGGCAAGGGTCCTAGGCTGTCAAAGTACGTTGTTTAAAATGGTGTTTGCATTGCCCAAACTGAATGGAGTCCCAGGTTGCTAAACTGTTTCCTATGGGTCTTAAAGAGGACCCAAGTTTTGGCTGCCTGGTCCACATTAAACACTTCTCAACCATCTACAACTCCAGTTACTGACTCCGACACTTCCTTCTGGCCTCTGGTGCCTCCATATACATGGAGACAAACATATACACAAACAATAACAAATACTAGAAAGGAGTGAAACTGCTAGCATGAAACCGATTTGTATATTGTCTTATTGTTTACCATGATTGTCTGCAAAGGGATTGGATCCATGATGGTCACACACACACACAGACACACACACACACACACACACACACACACAAAAGCTCTCAAGATGCTGAAGCCTAAGCAAAAATGATTAAGTCTACATCAACCACATGCTTCTGTATCTCACCCTTTTTTTTCCCTTCGGACACATGTCTTCACCTTGTATCTCTGGCTAGCCAGGAATTCACAAAGATGTCTACCTGCCTCTGCCGCCCATGGGCCAGGATTACAGGCAGACACCATGCCTGGCTCTACACTCTCACTTTCATTATGAGTGGTGCTTAGTACAATGTAAGGCTGGTAAGTAGATAACAAACTGGGTTGTTTAGGGAATAAGGAAAGACGTCTGTACACCTTTCATACAGATTAAAACCCAGGAATACTTTGTCAGTACAGAGGTTCAGAGTAGCCTAGCCTGCTTGCAAGGCCTGATTTTATCCCTAGTACAAGAAAAAGAAATTAGCCAGGGGATCGGGTGTAGATTATGATTTGGATCACCTTAGTCTCCTTGCACTGAGAATAGCCCCGATCTCATTAGAGCTACTGAAACAAACATCATTCTCCTATGGCCAGGCCTTCTTATGCTATTCCTTCTACCAAAGCACCCTCTATTTTTCTTTCCATCTTGGAAACACTAAACACCGCTTCATTTCTGGACCTACACTATGAGAAATTTCTTTCTTGGTCTCATGTAGGTACTGTCCGTAAATTCTGAGACTGTGAGTTGTTTGAAGACAGGGATTTTATTTTTGTTATCATATCTTTTTCTCCAAATTGTTCTTTGGGCCTTGAGAAGGAGATAGTTTAGACGGCAAAAGAGACTTGGAAAATTGGATTGAATTGAATCGCTTGATTTTTCGTTGTTTTCTTCCAAGCAGGGTTTCTCTGTGTAGCACTGGCTCTCCTGAAAGAAACTCCGTAGCCTAGGTAGGTTGACCCTACAACTCAGAGATCTGCCTGTCTCTGCTTCCCACCCAAATTCTGGGATTAAAATCGTGTGCCACTAGGCTCAGCAAGGTGCCACCAGGCTTAGCAAATTGAAGCTCTTGAAATCAAAAAATACCTTAGGTTATCTGATATAACCAATGCAGTCACACATTCCTGATTTGACAGAATCAGGACAAAATTCTGTGCTGTCTCTGCCTCGTTTGAGGGAAGAGGAATCCATTATTTACAAAGATCTACATAGCTTAACAATGTAACAATGTTTCAATTTGCATGGGGAGTGAGACAGATGTCTGGGTGTCTGCACCGCAATTCTAAAGGCAGACTGAAAGCTTGAGTAACTATGGCCTAAGTCCATTTTAAATGCCCAAATAATTTTTTTTAAAAAAAATTATTATGTATACAATTTTCTGCCTGCACATATGCATGCAGTCCAGAAGAGGGCACTGGATCTCATTATAGATGGTTGTAAGCCACCATGTGGTTGCTGGTTATTGAACTCATGACCTCTGGAAGAGCAACCTCCTCTTAACCTCTGAGATATCTCTCCGCCCCCCCCCCCACACACACACACATGATACTTGAGTTTCTCATTCTCTTTTCTTTCTTTGGTTTCTCTGTCCATTCTTTTTTTTTTTTTTTTTAATTTCTTTTTCTTTCTGTTGTTTGTTCTCACGTGGCACAGTCTAGCCACAAAATCCTAAAATTACTATGTACTCCAATCTGGCCTCAACTTGTCATTTGCCATATATAAGGGTGGCCTTGTGCTCCTCCTCACCCTCTGGCTTCCACCTCCTAGGTTCTGGGATTGCAGACTTGCAGAATCTGTACACACCTGTACTCTCTGTGCATTTTAGTCTGTATAAGGGCACCGAGGAGGCCGAGGTAGAATTAGTTCCAAGGCCAGTCTGGGCTACAACATAAATCTGCGCTCAACAAACAGAAGGGCAGATGCTAGGCAGGGGATATAGTCTAATATATCAATTGCTCTAGGAGCATACACACAACTTTAAGAACATTTCATAATAGTGGAAATGGCGGTACATGCCCATGCTGGCACTAGGTTGGTGGAGAAAGGGCTCAGAATTTCAAAGTTAATACTTAGCTGCAAGAAAATGTCAAAGCCACCCAGAACTATGAAAGACACTGTTTAATCCTAGCAATGTATCACTGGTGCATGCCTGCAATCTGTGTGTAGTGGCACAGCTTTAAATGTGGTGATATGAGAAGCCTCTGCAAGACCAAGAGTTTGGTTAAACATCCTAAAGCCATGCCCGAGGTAGGTACAAGATGCAACTGTCTCAGACCTATGTGCAAGACTGAATAGACACTTGAGGCATGTTTGTGAATTTGGGGAACCAGCCTGGGCTCTACAGAGAGTCTCTATCCTTACCATAAATTTACAGCTGGGAATGTAGCTGTGTAAGATATGGGACTTGCTAGTTTGCACCACACAGCCCTGGGTTGAATATCCAGCACTGTACATGGTGGTACACTTCAGCACTTAGGAAAGGAAGGCCTGGAAATCAATCAAGCCCATTAACAGTCAGACAAGGAGAGATGAGGGGTTTGTGAGAGCCATGCTCTTCCTGGGGAGCTACTGGCAGCTGATGACTGCTGGAGCACGGGGAGCCATCAGTAGTTAGTTTAGTGACTGGTGAGCTGCCTGTACACTGGTGAATACTGTATTCATGTCTATTTGAGTGGCCGGTGAATACACTTTATTCATGTCTATGTGAGTGGCCCTAGAGGCGGGATTGGTGGGGCTACATGTGCAAAACAAGGATGATGAGTGTGATCAGAGTGGGAAATGTCAAGTAATGTTTTTTTTTTTTTTTAAAAAAAATGAATATATTCAAGGCCAGCCTGTGCTGCAAGAGACCCTGTCTTGAATATATAAAACCCCCTAGGTATCCACCAGTAATAGCACTGACTCATAAGGCACATCTTGGACAATTGAATCTCAGCATTAAAAAGAAAAATCAATCGAGGACATGAATATTTCTCACATGCATATTGCTAGGTAAAAGCCAATCTGGAAGGTAGCATACTACATGATTTCAAATGTATGGAACTCTAGACACTTGTCAGCAGCCATAGATTGTTTAGGACAAGCAAAAAACTCTATAATATATGTCAATAATATATCAGTACTGGCTAGGCAGTGTGGTACACGCACGTAAATCCCAACACTTAGGAAAACCACAAGCTTCTGGTCTATCTAGAATTTCCAGGCCAGCTAAAGTTACATGATAAAGTCTTCCTCAAAAGAAAAAAAAAAACCAACAAAAAACAAACAAACAAACAAACAAAACAAAACAAAACTATTTAAGCCGCGCAGTGATGGCACACACCTTTAATCCCAGAACTTGGGAGGCAGAGGCAGGCAGATTTCTGAGTTTGAGGCCAGCCTGGTCTACAGCGTGGGTTCCACAGGACAGCCAGGGCTACACAGAGAAACCTTGCCTCGGAAAAACAAAAAAAAACCCACTATTTTAAAAACTACTTTCTGCTTTGTTAATTTGAAACTGCTCCCAACTCCCCCCTAAAAAAAAAAAAACTATGAAAAAAAAAAAGCCCAGTAAAATAAACCCACTAAACCAAAATCATTTCTCAGCTAGCTAAGCATTTAGCAAATCCAGCACAAGACCATGAGGAGATGCCACAGGTGGTAAGATTAGAGTGATGGATGCTGACTTGTCTGCAGATTCTCTGCTCTGCCAGAAGAGACAGGAGGAGGGGCTTCTGAAGACTGATGTCCAGGGTTTTGTTTTGTTTTTTGTTTTTGTTTTTGTTTTTGTTTTTCCATTATAGGGATCACAGAATGTTTTCCTTTGCTTCTTCCATTCCCTTCAGATCAGAGTAAAACTGTGATATTGTCTAAGGCGGCATATTTGGAGGTACGGCATTTTCCTTTGCACGGCTTCTAATTTTAAAGTTTCTCATGATCTTCTTGTTGCTGTAAGACAAATATTAGAAAAATTTTAAAAAGGTTCTAGGGAGAGAATCTAGAGTTTTCTTTTAACAAAGATAAAGCTGGGTGTGGCGTGCACACACCTTTAATGCCAGCACTAGCAGAGGCAGGTAGATGGATCTCTGTTGAGTTTGAAGCCAGCCTAGACTTTTTGACTCAATAACAAAACAAAATGAACACATACAATAAGGAACCCATTTCCATTTCTGGAGTCCCTGAGATGGTTTTCCTGAATGCTGGGGTTGATGAGGAGCTCAGTAAAGACTGCCTCCATTCTCTGAGTTCACATATTCCACGTGCCCAAATTGTCTCAAAGTGCAGAAGGTGTTTTGTACATGGATAGATGTTGAGTTCTGAAGTCTAATTCAGAGCTGGCAGACATCTTGACAGGTCAAGATGCCCACTACGAGGGAGCATGAGCACCCGGTTTGATCGTGATCACATGTACCATGGCACTTATGCTGTGGCATGCCTGTGTCCTCAAACATAATCAGTAATCTGAGCCAACAAAATAAATCAATATAACACAAATCAAAAGCAGTATTTACAAGGCCAATATACACTTTTATTGTGGCTTTGTCTCACAAAGCCTAGGCTGGCCTCTACCTTTGGTTCTATACTGTGGAATCAAATCGAGAGTCTTATTCAATCCAGGTAAGCGCTATTCCCACTGAGCTACATTGCCAGCCCCTTTTAACCGTCTTGATTTTGGACTAGGTTCCACACTTGTCAGGCACATTGTTCAAACTTATAAGAATAAGCCACACTTATGCACTTCAAAGCTGTTTCCTATTTTCACCTGATAAAGATGAGAAATTAGAAAAATGGGGTGTTTGCTCACTGGCTTCTGTTCAGTCATTCAGAAATTCACCTAGACATCTTTTTCAGTTTCCCATGCCTGAAGAGGTACTAAGGAGTTACCTGTGAACACATTCTGGACATAGCAAATTATCTTCTATTCCTGGTTCTGGGATAACACAGGATGGTAACAGGAAGAGAAAATTCATCCTTTGGGGAGTGTCTGGAACCCAGGTCTGACCAGCGTAAAATTGCAGGCGAACCCAGCCTTTCTTATCTGCAGGGCACTTCCTGCCATGGACAACACACCATCTGAATCCTGAGGGGTAGAAACAAGCAACAAACAGCCAATCAGGACAACTTTCCACCATGGACAGTAAGCTCTTGACTTTGCTCTCTTATATTTTGCTAAAAAAGTCAAACGCTTTTTCTGCTAGCTCATAAACTGTCAAAACTCTTTATGTAATGTGCATTGAAAAACTAAGTGTTTGAACAAAATAAATTGGGTGCAATGAATGGAAAATCGGTCAGATGACAGTTTCTGACCACAAGAACCTCTCACTTTGCCGAATGCTTTGTGCTCAAGACTTCACTAAAAGTTTATATATTAATATTAATACATAATTATTGTTAATACTTATATTCTGTTTTTCTTTCCCCAATATTGGAGATTAAATCTAGGACCTCACAAATGCTGGCAAGACTTAGCATTGAGCCTAGCCCCACAAACCAGTGTTTTCCATATAACAGTAGAGGTAGCCAGTATTTATGGTATTAAATACCATTTTCTCCAATGAACTGACACAGGTATTCTGATTCAGAGTGTACTTGTCTGTAGTACACTACTTTGTACTGATCTAACTAAAAGAGTCATGACTGGTAAATCAAAGGGGGGACATTTTAATACACGATTGCTTCAATGTATACATGCATACATACTTTGGAATAAAAGGAACCAAGAAAGTGAAATGATGTGACTCCCACAGTCTTAGACTGAAAGATCAATATTGTCAACACAGTTGTCTTCTCAAAAGCAAACCAGAGGCTCAATATACTTCCCATACTTTAAAAACAACAAATCACGCCGGGCGGTGGTGGCGCACGCCTTTAATCCCAGCACTTGGGAGGCAGAGGCAGGCGGATTTCTTGAGTTCAAGGCCAGCCTGGTCTACAGAGTGAGTTCCAGGTCAGCCAAGGCTATACAGAGAAACCCTGTCTTGAAAAACCAAAAAAAAGAAAAAAGAAAATCAAGAACAACAAATCACATGGGCGAATGAAAGATGGAGAGCCAATGCACAATGCAACCCTAAACAATAAGAATGATTCTAGAGAGATCTGATTTCAAGAGACCCAAGGTGCCGAGGTCCTGACCTATAGATTGATGGAACAGAAGACTCCAACATAATGAACCTGTGTAGTTACTACCACCCAGATTTTTGGTTTGTTATTCTGTTTTCTTTGAGATGGGGTTTTACTGTGTAACTATGGAGGTCCTGAAACTCACTCTGTAGACCCAGCTGGCCTTGAACTCACAAAGATCCACCTGTCTTTGCAAGGCCCAGCTTAAAAATGAAGTCTTACATGGTGAATCGAGTTTATCCTCTCATCAGTGGTTCTCAACCTGTCAATCTTGACCCCTATGATAAACTTTTATCTCAAAAAAAAAAAAAAGTATGGGTAGGGGGTCACCACATCATGAGGAACCGTACTAAAAAGCTGTGGCCTTAGGAAGATTGAGAACCACTGTTCTAGATTCTCTTCATTTGGAGACGTCTTTGATTACCCAGGTGTGTGCTTGACCTCACCATACAATGAAGGATGACACTGAACTACTGACCCACCAGCCTCCACCTCCAAGTACTGAGGTTACACATATGCACCATCCTACCGGGTTAGTCTTCGGACTTTAACCCTTATGACTTCTTAGTCTTTCTGTCTCGTGCTGATGTTCAACCACGCTTCTAAGAGTAGTACTCACACCTTTACAGAGGTCTTACCAGTGGTTTCTGGCAGAAAGGCCTCCACATTAGAGAGAAGAGGACATCGATTCGCAGACATGGACAGAGAAGCTCTCCTGGCAATTCTCGACCAGGCTGCAAGTGTGGAAACGTTAGGTGAAGATACAATTTCCAGGATACCGCTCTCCTGCTTCTGACTTTTGCTGCTGCTGGGAGGCCCGATTCCTCTGAAGACTATCTTAGATTTCTTGGGACCCAGCTTCAGTCTGGCCTCACGAGATGTGTTAGGAATATACTGCAAAGGAAAATTCACCAGTATTCAAAAGTGCTCAGGCTTGGTATGCAAACTTCACCATAATTTCACACTGGGTGGCAATTTTGGAAACACTACCTCTCTCTAGAGTGTTGGTTCTCAAAGGGGAGAGAATGTTGGCAGTTAAAACCACAAGCACAGATTGGTCTGGACAGATAGCTCAGTGAGGACGTTTCTAGCAACAATGTGTAATCAGCTGGGTGTCCCCAACAAATGCTTGTAACTATAGCTCCTTAAGGGGATGGAGACAGGTTTGTTGGAGCTAGCTGGCTTTCAGAATAGCTGAGAAAACTATTGAGCACCGCAAAGGAGTAGACATACTGATAGGATTCAAGCAACCTCCTCTGGTCTCCACATGCACACAAGCACATGCCTTGCACATTGCACAAAAGTTGAAGATCAAGATCACAGGTTCAAGGCCAGGCTGGACTATGTGATAAGAGCCCAATCACTCCTTTGTTTGGGGAGGATTTGTTTTGTTCCCTTTTCTGCCTGTGGTTTGGTTTTTTGTTTTCACTCTCACTTTGTAGCCCAGGCTGACCTTGGATTTGCTGTCCACCCTCCTGCTTCAGTCTCCAGAGTACTGGGATTGAAATTTGCCACCCATCTACCTCCTTTTGTCTTGAGGTGACCTAGAGCTTACTGTGTGGCTGAGGAAGACCTTGAACTGTAGACCCTATTGCTCCCCACATCCACAGTTCTGGGATCCCAGGTGTGTCTTACTCAGCTGTTGTACCCAGTTTTGAAACGAACAAAAACCCCAGTGAGATGGAAAACTGCTGTTGTCTCAGGGGGCTCGGATGGGTTTAAATACTTAATAATCTTAATGGACTATCTTCGAATCATAATTCATGTGGGGCCAGAGTGATGCAGGCCTGTAATCCCAGCTATTAGACAGGGGAGGCTGAGGCGGGAGGACCACATGGTAAAGGATTGCCTCCACAGCTTACAGCTAGGGACAATGGCTCATGCCTGTAATTGAGGGACTTGGGAGGTAGAAGATGGAGTTTACATCTGCTTAGCTACACGGGGGGGGGGGGGGGGGGGGGGGGGGGGTTGACAGCCAGCCTAAGACACTTAGAGACCTTTCCCAGATATCCTGCTAGTTATGCTGGCACACATTTTTAATCTCAGGAGGTCTGCCAGGAGGTTGTTGGATCTCTGAGTTCCAGGCTGCCCAGGGCTACACAATGAGACCTTGTCTCAAAAACAAAAAAGAAAACAGATGAACAAACAAAAAAATCAAAAAATGGTTAAAGGCTGGGCAGTGGTGGCACACACCATTAATCCCAGCACTTGGGAGGCAGAGGCAGGCAGATATCTGAGTTCGAGGCCAGCCTGGTTTACAGAGTTCCAGGACAGCCAGGTCTATACAGAGAAACCCTGTTTCAAAAAGCATAAATAAATAAATAAATAAATAAATAAATAAATGGTTAAAGATGGGGGGCTGGGAGGGGGCCTTCTGAGTTCAAACCATGTACTTGGTTCTCTCCAATGTCAGTAATCCTACCTTCAAGGGAGATTACAGATAACAATTTCAATAAGACAGCTCACCCCACAGGGAGAGCCCACCTCCCACCCCATCACCATAACCAACACTTACACATTCTTGTTTAGCATATGAATGCTTCTGAAGTCTCACATAAACCTCAACTTTCTAAGGAAATTAAGAAAAAATAAAGTTAAAACGTGACCAAACTGTCCATACGTAGTCCACGTAACAGGGAATCCAAGTGGAGGGCACTAACCTTGCCATCTGTACTCAAGTTAAGATAACGACACCACTCCCGAAGCTCGTTCCGGGACACATTATTAATAGGAGGCAGAGTGCGTGGAGGAGCGGTGCTCGGTATGGTTCTTGTTGGGTGTTTGATTCCCTCATACCTCACCAGAGAACGGGCTGAGAGAAGAACAGGGAGAAAACAATAGTTTGGTGACTGCTTTAAGATTATTCTCACAAACCACTTCGTACATAAAGATAGCTTCTTTTTGTTTTCCTCCAATTAAAGATAGCTTCTTTTTGTTTTCCTCCAATTAAAGATAGCTTCTTTTTGTTTTCCTCCAATTATGAGGGGGAAAAAAAATGAGGAATTCTCTTAACCAAGATTACACACCCTTTAAAATAGGAGACCCAAGACATTAACCCACACTTACGTTCTAAACCCTAAATAAAATTCTTATTTTAATCATATGTTCGTGAATCGGCCAGTATGCATTCTAGACAGCTGAAATCTCTCTCTCCCTTTCCCCCACTCCCTCTCTCTCTCTTTCTCTCATTTTTATTAGTTAGTTTATTTGTTTTGTTTTGGAGACAGGCTTTCTCTGTTTAACCCTGGCTGTCCTGGAACTTTCTTTGTAGACCAAGGTGGCCTCAAAGTCAGAGATCTGCCTGCCTCTGCCTCCCAAGAGCTAAGATTAAAGGCGTGTTTAGCATGTTTGTTTGCTTGTTTTATTGGCTTCAGCGACTACAGGAACAAATACTTTTCGGTTTATCCTGTGTTGGATTCAGGGGCTATCAATGTCATTCGGTTGGAGGCTCGCCTACTGCAAGAGCAGGCTGGGTTTTATTCCCGGCATCCCAAAAACTTCACATAGTGTCAAAAGAATATAATGGCAGTACCTACAGCGTAGGGTCAGTTCAGTCCATCCTCAACTAAATAAAAAGTCCAATAGCAAGCCAGACATGGTGGTACACATCTTTAATCCTAGCATTTTAAAGGCAGAGGCAGGTAGATTTCGGAATTTGAGGCCAGCCTTTTCTACAGTGTGAGTTCCAGGACGGTCAGGACTAAACAAGACGCCTTGCCCTGAGGGAGAAAAAAAATTACTCAAAAATGAGCCCAAAAATCTAGACTCTGAAGCACTACTCAGCCAGGCAGTGGTGGTGCATACTTTTAATCGCAGCACTCTGGGAGGCAGAGGCAGGCGGATTTCTGAGTTCGAGGTCAGCCTGGTCTACAGAGTGAGTTCCAGGACAGCCAGGACTACACAGAGAAACCCTGTCTCGAAAAACAAAACAAAACAAGAAGTGCTCCTCAGCCCACCCCGAAGCCGTCCAGCTGTTTCTACAAAATCAAAAGAACCACATCTAAAATCCACCCCAAATCAACAATGCTCCAGAACTCTACCTACGTCTCATTTTCTGTACATAGCACACCTCAGCTCCCAGCTGCTCTGAGGCTAGCATTGTAATGCCTTTCTTTGAAACACTGAGGTTTCGTTGTTGATGTTGTATTTGGTTTGGTCATTTATTTATTTTGTTTTAAAACATACAGCCTACACTGACTTCACTCGATATGCAGTTGAGGAAGACCTGGAACTTGATTTTCCTGCCTTCGAAGTGTTGGGACTACAGGCTTTTGCTACCATGTCCTTTCAGTACGAAAAATATTGAATACACCCTCAAAGTGTTCAGTTTTCATAAGTACAGAATGTGTTCATCTTTTTTCCCCCATGATATAGGATTTCTATGTGTAACAGAACCTGGGCTATCCTGGACTCACTTTGTAGAGCAGGCTGGCCTCAAAGTCAGAGATTCACCTGCCTCTGCCTCCTGAGTGCTGGGATTAAAGGCAGAGACGCCATGCCCAGTGTGTTTCTTTTTTTAAGGCAGTGGTGTTGCTCAAACTTACTTTTTTTTGGATGTTAGGCAAATGTCCTGCCTCCCCACCCCCATCCTTCAAGTTCATTTTTCTGAGAAAATGTCATACTGCTGGTGTCTTTGAATTCTGCCCTGCTGCTGGGTAACAGCTTCCTGTTACACGCCTTCCTTCATACCTTGCTTAACTCCCACCTTAAACATAGTAGTACATGGGGCTAAACAACGGAGATGGACGAAGTTTGAAGAATCTCAGTGAGGTTTAAGAGGTGGACGCCTTTAACCCCAGAACCAGGGAACTAAAACCGAAGGTGTGTTGGAGGGTGGAGGGAGTGGAGGATTTCTGTGAGTTCGAGGCCAGCCTAGTCTAGAGAGCAGCATGCCAGCCAAGGCAACACAATGACCCTTGTATCAAAACAGTGTACTTTTTTGTTCTTGGCTTTCCAGAGTCTTACTGAGAAATCCATCTCAAACCTACACTATTTTTGCCAAGATTCTTAAGTTTGATACCTGGTGGTTTGTGGTCTATGACTGAAGAAACATTTGATTCCGTAGGATATTCTGTGGTTGACTCCTCAGTAAATGGGACCAGCGTTAGAATCACACTTTCTTCATCCACATCTCCCTCAGACTGGTTCTGCAAAGAGAAGCAAGTGTGGGATTCTGCTTACTTTTGAGGCAAGGCTGCTGAATTCATTTACCATCAGAGTCTTAGTGTTGAAGTAAAGACAACATCAGGGAGCAGGATGCTGGAAACTACCCCGTGGACGTGCTTTCTAAGGCTCAGAAAAGCAATGCAAAAACTAGGGAGTGGCGCCTCCTTGAGGAAGTTCCTGAAGCTTTGGTCCACTCCCTTCCCTTGTAGCTATCTCTCCACCACCAGTACTTTCAAACTTGAAATAATGATTTCTTTTTCCATTTGTATAGCGCCTTTTCAAAGTTCTCCAGACACAAATCCATTTCTGTTACCACAAAAATCAACACTGGGGTGGGCGGCTGGTAACGGCAAATGCTTTTAATCCCAGCACTCGGGAAGCATATCTAGGCCAGCTTGGTCTATAGAACAAGTTCCAGGACAGCCAGAGAGAGAAACCCTGTCTCGGAAAGCCAAACTACAAACAACAAACAAACAAACAAAAATAACAACAACAAAACCCAAAAACTAAATTAAACCAAACCAATACAATGAGGCCTAAAAGCAGTAATGGCTTGGCTTGGCCTGGCCAGTTCTATCATCTAGTTTGGTACAGTGGCTCTTATCTGGCCCAGAATCACACAATCCCAGGTGGGGAAACCCACCAACCAGGCATTATAGAGGTATTGGGAACTGGTTACTTCTCATAAGGAAAAAAAAAATGGTTACTTTATTTTTTAAATGTATATATTATCAAAAATTTCCACTTAATTTTAGCTCACTTTTCCAGTAGGTTTTTTATCCTAGCTACAGCACTCCTTGTCTGGGAATATTTAGTACTTTATCTAGGAAACATTTTTCTTTCTTTTTTTTTTTTTTTTTGGTTTTTCGAGACAGGGATTCTCTGTGTAGGCCTGGCTGTCCTGGAACTTACTCTGTAGACCAGGCTGTCCTCGAACTCAGAAATCCGCCTGCCTCTGCCTCCCAAGTGCTGGGATTAAAGGCGTGCGCCACCACCGCCCGGCTTAGGAAACAGTTTCATTTTACTCCCATGAAACATAGTGTCAAGCGTGGGGGAGGGGGGAGGGGGGAAGTAACAAGCAGAGAGGATTCCAAGACTGAGGCCTTAAAACACCCCACCCCCACCCCCGCAGTTCCTCGGAAGTGAGACAGGAGACCTAGAAAGAGCGAAAAAGAACTCCCAAGAGAAAATCAATTCTCTTAGAAAGAAAAGTTACCTGGTTGTAAGCCTCCAGGCCGAAGCATGACATTTTCAAGCAGGCTTGGGAGACGACAAAGGCAGCAGGTAAATGGATGCCGACTTCTTTTATAGGTAAATGACTCCTTCTACTTCCTGTCTTCCTGTCGCCCAGTTGAGCACTTCCCCCTCCTCCTATCTCCACCCTCTTCTCTTTGACAGCGATTTTATCAGTTCTCTTGGTCTCAGTAGATAATCAAAGCTGAGTTCCTGAGTAAATCAAAAGCCGGCCTCACCTCCTCCTTTTTTTAAATTTAGACTTTTGAGCTTGTCACACTGGCAAATGTCTGTGACCTCAGTGCTCCGGATGCAGAAATAGAAGCAGGAGAGTCATGACCTAGAGTTCTGACTGGACGACGTAGAAAGACCCTCCCTTAGGGTGGTGCATGTTAGTAATTTCAGTGCCGGGGAGGCTGAGCCAGGAAAGATGGAGGCTTTAAACTTCCAAGTTGGAGGCTTTAAACCCCAACAATTCCTACCAAGCCAGAGACAGGAAACCTTGAGAAAGTGAAAAGCAAACTTTTTCACTCAGCCTGGGTTACAGGGTGTCAAAAAAAAAAAAGTAAATAATAAAATAAAAGAAAGAAAGAAAAGGACAGCCTCAAAAAAAAAAAAAAAAAAAAAAAGGAATCTAAGCTCAAGCAGGGCAGTGGCGGCGCACGCCTTTAATCCCAGCACTTGGGAGGCAGAGGCAGGCAGATTTCTAAATTCGAGGCTAGCCTGGTCTACAGAGTGAGTTCCAGGACAGCCAGGGCTACACAGAGAAACCCTGTCTCGAACCCCCAGCCCCCCCCCCCCCCAAAAAAAAAGGAATCTATAATTTATTGAGGAATTGTCTGGAAATCTAAATTAAAAAGCTGTGCTTATCTCCTGAATCATTCCTTTGAGGGTGTGTCCCAGGAATCTGTGTTTCCATGATCCCCTCAGGTGCTTCTTCTACAATCTAGTAACACTGGTTTTAGAGGTAAGTCAATAATAGCAGACAATCCTTGCTCTGCCCTTGTGGGAAAGAAACGGAATAATGTCCAGGGACTTATGACAGGCAAGGACTCCTCATTCCACGTGGGTACAATATTCCTGCTTTGGATGATTAAGAAAAGTGACCTAAGGTCCTGAGTCTGGTGGCATTTGAGACAATGCCTGGTGTTGTTGCCCAGGTTGTCCTTGAACTTTTGACAATGCTTTTGCCTCAGCCTCCCAAGTACCCAGATCACTGACAGGAGCCTATAGGCCCCATTCACATGCTAGAGTTCTTTCTGAGTGAGACTTTCTGACCTCCAAGGGGACTTGGTGGTACGTATGTGCATACATATTGGAAAAAAAATCTATACATAAAATAAAGTTTAAATTGGAATTTAAAAGACAAACAACCTTTTCACTAAAGCTGGGTGTGGTGGCACATACGTTTAAGCTCAATGCTTGGAAAGCCAAGGCAGACCGCAGCCTGGTCTGCAAGAATTCCAGGTCAGCCAAGAACACATAGTGAGACTTGTCTGAGACAAACAAAATAGTTTAGGCGGGTTTATAATGTTAAAGCTCTGTGATCACCTTCTAAGGCACTGCTATATCAACACAAACAGGGCAGGACAGACAACCAGCTAGACAGCCAGGGAACATATGAAATGCCTGGATTAATGAGCAGGCAGTGGAAATGAAGACAAACACTGAAAATCTGAAAAAAAAAAAAAAAAAGATAAATCAGTCAGACATGATGGCACACATCCTTAGTTCTAGTCTCCAGGCAGGAGGCAGAGGCCAGCAGATCCCTGAATTTGAGACTTGTCCGGCCTACACCACCAAGTTCTGGGCTAGTCAGGGCTACAATTGAGACCTTGTCTCAAAAACAAAACACTAACAAAAAAAATTTTTTTTTTATTTATTCAATTTTATAGTCTTATGTTTATTTCTTCTTGTTTTGGGCTCATTTGGTTCTTTCTAAACAAACAAACAAACAAACAAACAATCCCCCCAAAGCAGCAGCAACAACAAAAACAAAGCAAGCAAACCGACAAATACAAAGCAAGCATTTTTTTCAAGCCTCATGTGGCCCAGTCTGCCCAGTTCAGTAGGTAGTTCACCCTGAGATCTTAGTTGTTTTGCCCGCACTTGCTAAGTGTCTGATTAGAAGCATGTACCATAGAACCTGGTTCAGGGCCTGGAGAGATGACTCAGTGGTTATAAGTAGTCATCTGAAGGACTGGGGTTCAATTCTCAGTACCCACATGGTAGCTTAGTGTTGTCGACTGTCAAGTCCAGTTCCAGGGAATCCAACACCCTAGGATAAACCCCAGCAAGGTGACTATCACCAGGCTAAAGTTCACAAAGACAAAAATGGAAACAAAAGCAAGCAAACAAACAAAAACAGAAACAAACAAACAACAACAAAAAACCCTTTCTGGAATGGAAAAGCCAGCCAACTTGGAGAAGGACAAAGGCAAATATAAAAAGAAATGATTGACAGGATGGGGGACTAGAGGAATCGCATTCACGACTGCCGTTCAAGACTGGTTAATTAAAAAATTAAAATTAAAAAACAAAAACAACAACAACAACAACAAAAAAAAAACAAGAAAACATTCTCTCTTTTGGGAGGAACAGGCCTCACTGTATAGCCCTGACTGGGGGCACTTGATATGTAGACTAAAATTCACATAGTTCTGCAAGCTTTTCTCAGTTCAGCTGGGATTAAAGGTAGGAACCACTCCCAGATAACAAGAACCCTCTTAAACTAAGTGGGGCAGCTCAGGCCTTTAATCCCGGCACTTGGAAGGCACAGGTTGGAGACAGCTAGTTCAAGGCCAGAATGGTCTGTATAGTTCACAGCAGCCAGGGTTACATGAGAAGCCCTCATAAAACACCTCCTTTTCCACCCCTCAACAAGGGGTAAGATTTGGGGCTGGGCGTGTAGGGCTGGTAAAATGTTTGCCAAGTGCACACCAAGTCTGGAATTTGGTTCCCAGCATCACCAAACAGCAACCATAATAAAAGTGGGAATGGCATTATACACCTTTAATCCCAGCATTTAGGAGTTAGAGGAAGGTGGATCTCTGTGAGTTCCAACCCAACCTGGCCTACACAAGGGAATTCCAGGCCAGCCAAAGCTACATACTGAGGCCCTGGCTTAAATAAATAAATAAATAAATAAATAAATAAATAAATAAATAAGTAGGAGAAAGGAAAGTAAAGGAGGAATTTGAAGCCAGTCTGTAGACTGTTCTACAGTATAAGACACTGTCTCAAAACAACAATACCACAGTACCGGGTGTGGTACCTGAGGATTATGACCAGACCCTTGTACTCGAAAGATGGAAGCAGGACAATCAGAAATTCAAGGCCAGCTCAAGCTATATAAGACTATGTATGCCTCAAATGAGGAAGGAAAAATAGAGGGGTGCTGGCAGCTAGAGATGCAGCTTATCAGTAGACTGCTTTCCCAGCATGCACTTGGCAATGGGTTCATATGAGAGAGATGATGCAAGAGGCCTTAAGATGCAGAGTACTCAGCAGAACACACTTGATCTGAAAGTAAAAGAAAGCAGTGTTGGGTGCAAAAGGATCTAAGCAAGGATGGAGAGGGGTTAGTGAGAAGAAGCAGGGGAAGAATTAACCAACTAAGGCTTAGCCTATAGTAAACTACTACATTCAAGTCTGTTTTTTTTTTTTTTTTTTTTTTTTTTTTTTTTAAAAAAAAAAGCCCATAACTTTAACTGAATCAGGTGGTGGGGGCATACACCATTGATCCCAGCATTCAGGAGGCAGAGGCAGGTGGAGCTCTGTAAGTTTGAGGCCAGCCTGGTCTACAGAGCAAGTTCTAGGACAGCCAAGCCTACAAGTGAGACTCTGTCTCAAACAAACAAACAAACTAAAAACATAACTTTTTTCCCCAAATATAACAGGGTCTCTCTATGTACCCTTGGTCATCCTCTGTCTCCCAAGGGCAAGATTATCCTGGCTGGAATTAAAGACTATCTTTATTATATTAAAGTCTACCACTCTAGACTAAAAATGTAGGTTTTTAAACTTGATTTCTTGGGTCTACAGGTGATAGTTGAGAGCGTACCACTCTTCTAGAGGACCAAAGTTGGATTTTTAGCACTCTTGTTGGGTGGGTCATGATCATTTATGTGTGACTCCAGTGTCTAAGGATCTAACACCTCTAGTGTCCATGAGACCCAGCTTATGCACACACTACACAGACAGAAAGACAGACAGACAGATAAAATAAACATTTAAAAATAAACATAGCAGGTTATAGTGGTGACACAGGCCTTTAATCCCAGCACTCAATAGACAGAGGCAGATGAATCTCTAAGAGTTTAAAGCCATTCTGGTCTATAAGGTCAGCCAAGACGGCATATTGAGACCTGTGTCAAAGAAATAACACATTAAGTTCTTGGGCTGGGTATGTTCTTCACTGGTACATGCCTAGCATGTCTAAGGCACCAAGTTGGATCCTCAGCACAAGAGAGAGAGAGAGAGAGAGAGAGAGAGAGAGAGAGAGAGAGAGAGCGCAGAGGAGTAAGGAAAAGATAAAAGGAGGAAGGGATGGAGGGAGGGAGGGAAGGAAATGTACAATGAGCTCATTTTAATTTTTTTTTATTTCTCTCCCTCCCTTTATTTGGTATTTGGAATTTTTTTTTTACTTTTTTGATATTTAGAACTTTTCCTCAAGATGTTTCCTATGAAAGAGAACAGTTTGTTAAACAGGCTAGAACAGAAAGATGAATTCAGTCCCATTGATGTAGCTGAACTTGGGTATTAAGGATTCCTAGGTTGGTTCTGGCACTGTAGCTCACCTGGTGTTTGCCTTAGCATGCACGAGGGTCTGGCTTGAACCCCCATTACCTTGTAAAGCAGGTGTGCTGGGGGCAGCTTGTAGTGACAGAAGCCTGCTATCTCAATGCTGGGCAGGTCAAAGTATGAAGTTCAAAGTCATACTCAGCCATGAACCCACGTTCCACACCAGCTTGGGCCAAATATACTACAGGAGAGGCTATCTCAAAGCAACAACTATCTTGTAGACTAGGCTAGGGATGTGTCTTAGTGGTAGAGAAGGGGCCCACTACCATCTCTACAGTACTTGTTAGGTGTTAAGCATTGGTAAGATTGGCTTAAGTTTCACCAGTGTTAGTGTTCATCATTAGTTCTTTAAATTTGCATTTGTAAGCACTCCTGATAATCATTTTCCTGAAATAAACAAAGATGGTTTTTGGAAGAGTAACTTCACTCCCCAAATAGCAGCTATTGGGTTCTCCCTTACAGTCCTGGATGCCTTGGGCAAAAGGACAGATAGATCAGTAGTATACTCTTAGGACAGCACCAGCCATATAGGAACATTCATACCTTGAGACAGAATGTCTGCAGTTTGTCTCTGTTTTTTTTTTTTTTTTTTTTTTTTGTTTCTGACAGTGTCTCTTTATTTAGCCCTGGCTATCCTGAAAGTCACTCACTATGTAGATCAAGCCGCCTTGGAGCTCACAGAGCTTCTTGTCTCTGGCCAGAGTGTTGGGATTAAAGACCTGTACCACCACAGCCAGCTGAAAACAGCTGGTTATAGACTTTTGCTTTCATAGTTCCTGCCAAATGGATGCTAGATGACTCTGGAATCATTTCTGCCTGGCCAGTGGTCTAGCAGATGGATGTCTGGTGTTAAGAGGTAAAGTTATGATTGGTTCAAAACACAAGCTTCCATAGCTGTGATTGTTGCTAAGAGGCAAGACTGTGAGTGGCTCAAATAATTGGCTACGCTTACTTCAAAGGATTGTGATTGGCCAAACCTCTTCCTCTCAGGAAAATTATGCCAGTTTCTCTGGCTCAGTGACTCAGCTGAAAATCACTTTGTTCTTGTATTGCCTCATCATGTGTTACATGTTTTTTTTTGTTTGTTTGTTTGTTTGTTTGTTTGTTTGTTTGTTTGTTTTGAGGTGGAAATTCACTGTGTAGTACAGGCTAGCCTTGAATTATCAATCCGCCTTGGCAGACTGGATCATGTCTTTTAGTCTGGGTGACTGCCCTTGAAGATCCCTTTCTCCTCTAGCGTCTGACTTGTTTTTTGCTGTTTCTGTTTTATTGAGACAGAGTCTCAGGGAGCTTAGATTGACTTACTATGTGGCAGAGACAAAGGATGATCTTCAACTTCTGCCTCTGCTTCTCAGGAGCCGGGATCGCAGGTATGTGCCACCATATCCAGTTTATGCACCACAAGGGACCAAACCCAGGGTCTCAGGGATGTTAGGCAGGCACTCTAACCACTACACTACATCCTTCTTCTTCTTGACTTCTTAGCTTGTTGATGCTGGGCTACAGCCTCTTGACTGCCTGTCTGCTTTGCCCACAAGGACCCCAGCCTCATTGTTCTTGAGGCCAGGGCCCTCTGGCTGCCATTCAGTCTTCTTGGTAGTTGTAGGCTGCTAGTGTATCGTAATTAAGTGCCATAATCTAGTTGTATTATTTCAGGGCCTGTTATTCTCCAACTGATATTATGGCCCAATACCATGACTACCACACCTACCATCAGAGAACATTCTCCGATGTGCTGTGCCCCTTTCCAGCACATTCCTTTTTTGGTTTTTTGAGACAGGGTTTCTCTGTGTAGCCCTGGCTATCCTGGAACCCACTCTGTAGACCAGGCTGGCCTCAAACTCAGAAATCCGCCTGCCTCTGCCTCCCAAGTGCTAGGATTAAAGGCGTGCGCCACCACTGCCTGGCCAGCACATTCCTGATAGACCTTCTCTCAGCACTTCATCCTATGAGGCTGTGCAAAGAACATCCCTTCACAGATGTGACCACACTTACTATCTCCATCCCTGCAGGCCTATTTTAACTTTCTGAATTATTCTGCCTCTGCTACCTAGTTCACTGATGATTACTGCCAAACTTACCTCCATCCCTACCGTCATTTATCAGTATCCATCTCAGGCACTGCACACACGTGGTGCACAGGCAGACATGCAGGCTATACATGTATACACATAAAATAAAAATAAATGCTGGGCAGTGGTAGCATATGCCTTTAATCCCAGCACTTGGGAGGCAGAGGCAGGTGGATTTCTGAGTTTGAGGCCAGCCTGGTCTACAGAGTGAGTTCTAGGACAGCCAGGGCTACACAGAGAAACCCTGTCTTGAAACCAACAAACAAATACATAAATAAATAAATACTCAAAACTGTTATTTTCTGTTTTCTAATTAAAAGTATTATCTCATTATTTTATGTCTGTGTTGCCTATTTGTATCTGTGTGCATCACATGTGTGCTTGGTGCCATGGAGGTCAAAAGATTGTGTAGGTACTCTGGAACTAGAATTATGGATGGTTGTGGGCCTCTACATAGGTGCTGTGAACCAAGCTCTAAGCTTCTGGCAATAGGACAGCAGCTGCCTTGCAATCCAGATGTTTTCCTGTTTTTCAAGGCTTAGCATCTTCATGGCTTTAGGTACACTTTCATCATGGGTTCTTCAAGAAGCACCCGGAGAGATAGTGGCTGTGGTAATGTGGATAGTGGTATGTGATGATCACATGTGGGTGCCACCAAGTAGACCCCTACAATCAGCATAGGGAACAAGAAACTTCTCCATTAGAGTTGCAGCACATGCAGTCACTACTAATGGGGAGAGCAAGGAGAGTGGAGTAGTGTGTGTGTGGGGAGTGTGGAAAATCCCTCAGCTATGCACACACACGGGAATTGTTACCGGTGTTCTAGAATGGGTATTTCTAGTTTCTTGGCATCTTAGTTAAGGAACTAAAGAAGCACACAAAGGTTGCAAAATAGCAAGGAAAAACTTTATTCAAAACCGAAGTGATGGTAGCAGATCAGATATGGTGCAAGCCAGCAGGAGTTCATAGAATTAGTGTACTCAGGGCATGAGTCACTGTTTGGGACTTCTTATTATATGTTTGACTACATGTGTCTATGCATCACAAATGCATCTAGCTTCGGGGAAGTCAGAAGAGGGCATCAGATTCCCTGTAACTGGAGTTACACGGGGTTGAGAACCAGTAGGCAGAGAATCTAATCCTGGTTCTCTAGAAGAGCAGCCGATGCTCTTAACTTCTGATCCATCTCTCCAACCTCAATTTCTTTACTTTGACTGGAAGGTTCGGACTAGGTATGCTTTTGCTCAAATGCACATTCTTTCCCAGGATGCAAGTCCAATTTTGCATAGCCATAAAGTAAGAAATGAGATTTTCCTCTAAAAGTTCAGTCAAAGGATACAATCTTACTTACTGTACAGTCACTCAGAACTAATTCAGACTAGAGTAACACCCTGCCTTCCCCTAAACCCAGGTATGTCCTAGAATACATTTGAGTAGAATCAGAGAAAGGGGAGTTAGTGATTGAAAGTTTCTAGGAGGGAATAAGTCATTCTATTGCTTGCAGCGGGAAGCACATGCACATTTAGGAGGGTTGGGGTGCTGGATGTATTAGATGAAGGGTGTGTGAACAACCCGAGCCAAGTGAAGTCCCAGTGCTTGCCTGGCTCAGAATGAAGCCCTCCAAGATATACACGAAGATATACAAGAGCAGCCTCAAATACACTGCCAACTTCAGAATCATCTCAGGAGATGCATTGCCAATCAGCATCGAGGACTTCAGGCAAAGTTGGAGCTAAAAACCTTTGAGGTCAATGAGGCAAAAATATCAGGAATCAGAATACGGTTAGTGGACACTGGCGACTCATAGACAGAGCTTCTCTGAGAATGAAAGCCAGGATGGGGTACCCCGTGTGCCATTGCAGCAGCATTGGCAGTAGCTTGAATGAAAATGTCCATCATAGGTTCGTATGTTTAAACCTCCTTGCTGGAGGAAGTGTGTTGTCACTGACAGGGGGAGGGGTGAAGGAGAGGCAGGCTTTGAGCTCTTGAAAGTTCCCCCCCACCTCTGCTTTTTGCTTGCAGTCTGAGATAGATGCCTTCTAATTCTGTACTGCCTGTCATGGACTCATATCCCCCCTAGAACCATAAACCCCAATAAACCGTTTCTTCTCTAGGCAATCCCTGTCATGGTGTTTTACCATAGCAACAGGAGAGTTAACTGCTACAGGTGGCTACTGCTTTAGAGCAGACAGTACTGCAGTAAACATCCAAGAGTGCTGTGGAGGGAAGAGGGAGGCAGTAGGACAGAGGCACTAAAGAGAAGTGGCATCAGCATTCCTAGGTCAACAGGAGCGGAACACTCACAGACTCTGCCAAGAAGAAACTGAGGGAAGAGAAGATTCTATGGAATGTGGCTGAGTGTCCATCTTTATGTCCATGAAGAAAATGAACAAGGACATCACATATGGTGACCTAATAAATACTAGTTGGACTCTGGCCCTCCATCATACCTTCCCCCGCCACACACACACACACAAACACACACATACACATACACACACACACACACACACACACACACACACACACACACACACACACACACACTCCTGATATAGGGCTTCTCTGTGTTGCCCTGGATGTCCTGCAACTTTCTCTGAAGGCCAGGCTGGCCCCAAACTCAGTTCCACCTGCCTCTCCTTCCCAAGTGCTGAGATTAAAGGCATGCATTATCACACCTGCCTAACACCCACATTTTGAGCAAGACCAAGTTTGGAAGAGCACCTTCCACAGACAGAGATGGTATCCACTTCCACTAAGAACTTAAAAGGAAATGATGTTTCCTGAAGCCATTCTCTGGGGCCTCAAGAAGAAAGGCATTCTCAACCTAACACCCACTGTAATCCAGGGCACCCCACCATTCTGTCAGTATAGGACATAACTGACACTGCTTTTGTGAGCTCAGGTTAGACACTGATGTTTGCACTGGCTTTCATAGTGTGGTCTGGGACAGAAAACATGATTGTCATTCTCGAGGTCTAAAGGGCTCTATGGTGGTTTATTGAATGTTTAGTCATCAGTGGCACTATTAAGGATTAAGATGTGTAGCCTTGCTGGGCGGTGGTGGCGCATGCCTTTAATCCCAGCACTTGGGAGGCAGAGGCAGGCGGATTTCTGAGTTCAAGGACAGCCAAGGCTACACAGAGAAACCCTGTCTTGAAACCCCCCCCCCCCCAAATAAAAGGTGTAGCCTTGTTGGACAAAGTGTGTCACTGGGGGTGGAGGTGGGGGCAGGGCTTTAAGGTTGCAACAACCCAAGCCAGTCCTAGTTTCTGTCTGTCTGTCTCTCCCTGCTACCTTAGGATGTGGATGTAGATCCCCTCAGATACTTCTCCAGCACCAAGTCTTACCTTCATGCCACCATGCTGAAAATGGACTCGATTTCTGAAAATATCTGAAACTATAAGCAAGCTCTAATTAAATGCCTTCTTTTAGCACGCCTTTAATCCCAGCACTTGGGAGGCAGAGGTAGGTGGATTTCTGAGTTCGAGGCCAGCGTGGTCTACAGAGTGAGTTCCAGGACAGCCAGGGCTACACAGAGAAACCCTGTCTCAAAAACAAAACAAAACAAAACAAAACAAAAAAAGGCCTTCTTTTATAAGAGTTACAGTGGTCATGGTGTCTCTTCACAGCAACAGATCACTAAGATAGGACTTATCTGCCCTTCATGAGAATTGGCCAAGCAGACCCTTAGCATCCTGAAATATTACCACGAGGTAAGAAATCTGAGGCATGTCCATCAGAGAGAAGATGCAGATCATCCAATACTGTATGCACATAATGGTGGCCATAATTTGGAGCATTAAGGAATTTTTTGGTAGAAGAAATTGGTCAGCCTACATCTCTGTTGCTGCTTGGCTTTAGAAGAGGCAGACCATATGATGAACAAGGTCTTTGACATTCTCACCATGTTTTCCTACTTCAAGGGTCAATGGCAAACTGCGCTCTTTATCGAATACCACCATGCCAAAGTTCAGAAATTTGCCAAGAGGGTCCTAGTAAAGCCTATCACCATGAATATGGGTCATGGTGGAGCTTCCAGCCAGGAAGAGTCTACTAGTCATGAATCATGACACTCCAGGAATAACTGAGAACCATGGGTACCACGCTGGCTGCACTGAGCTCTTGGGGACTGAACATAGTCTGTGCATTCAGTGAGCAAACACCCATGAAGTGTCAGCTTTTGTAACAGTCAATGGTCACAAGCCTCAAGGTCTTTCTGCTGGAGACCAAGCAGATCAGCAGCAGCATCTGTAAGGACTCCTTGGTTCGAAGCTCCACAGACATCTGTATCTTCCCTGCTCTCTCCTCTCAGGACTCCACCTCATCCACACAGGAATCCCAAAGGCAAGACTAGCTTTCTTGACTCACTCAGCCGGGAAAGGAAAACCTTCAGTGCTTTCCAGAATGACTACTTTATCGTTCTTCCAGCTTCCAAGCACAAGTTTTCTGTCACACTTAAATGTTTATTCTTGAATGTTTTCTCCCCGGGCAGTGGTGGCGCTCGCCTTTAATCCCAGCACTTGGGAGGCAGAGGCAGGCGGATTTCTGAGTTCAAGGCCAGCCTGGTCTACAGAGTGAGTTCCAGGACTGCCAGGGCTACAGAGAAACCCTGTCTCGAAAAAAACCCAAAAAAAAAAAAAAAAGAAAGAAAAAAAAATGTATTCTCGAATATGTGTGTGTGTGTGATATTAGAGAAAATTTCCCACTAGCTACATATGTGGCCCAGGCTGAACCAGCTTAAGAACTGGAATTACAAGTGTGTGTCACTATTCAAGCTTAAGATTTAAAAAATATTATTGTGCCTGTTTGTGCATGCCATAGTGAACTGGGAAGGTGAGAGTATAACTTATGGGAATCAGTTTTCTCCTTCTTCTATACAGGTTCCAGGAACCAAACTTGGGACATCAGGTACCTGTTGTGTGTTCACTGGTGTTTTCCCTGCATGTATGTCTGTAGAAGAGTGCCCTGAAACTGAGGTTACAGACAGGTGCTGAGAACTGAACTCAGGTCCTCTGAAAGAGCAGCCAGTGCTCTTAACCCCTGAGCCATTTCTCCTGCCCCCTCCCCAGAAGTTTTAAATGCCGATTGATTTCTAAGTAATTTACAATTCTTATTCTTTGCCATTTTGATTAAAGGGGGGAATTTATAGTTATTTTCAGTGCTGGAAAAATGAACCAACATATACTAAGTAGCAAATACAAGATAGAACTTTGGTTTTAGGAGGAGTCCCCAGAACTTGCCTTGTAAAAAAGATTGTGGATTCCATCCTTAGCACCATGGGGGGAAATGGCAGAGCTACAAGTGAAGCTGCACACGGGTGTGGCAGGCAGAACAATCAGGACCTACCTCAAGGTCATTCATTCTCCCTGATTATACACCTTATCTCAAACAAACAAGTTTCTGTTCTGGGACTCAAGATAAAACATTTCATCTTTACATTCAGAGGAGGAAGTCCAACAATAACCTGAGGCAGTAAAAGTGTAAAGTGTCAGTGCAACTGGGCTCCAGGATCCACTGGAAAGAGTCTAGGCATCAGGCTTGCATTGAAACATTAACACCAGGAGGAGCCATCTCCAAGGCCTGTAAGTTTAAAACAAGTCAATCAAACTGACTCTGGAAGAAGGCATTCCAGGAATAAGATTAAGGCTCTACAGTGGGAGGGTTTGTTCAGAGTAAGAAATGAAGGGCAGGGTTGCTGGAGGAAAAAGGTAGAGAAAAGGCCTGAGGCTCATCTGGAGAGATCTGCCTTTTTCTCAGGATGGAATGAGCTCTAGGAGACTACAGGCACAGCCAGACTTCATTTCCAGAGGATCTTGTGTTCAGTTGTGTGTATTCCCCAAGCTTTAAAAAAAAAAAAAAAAAAATTCTGCTGGACGTAATAGAGCAAACCTTTAATCCCAGCACGAGAGGCAGAGGCAGGTGAACCTCTGGTCTACAGTAGGTTCCAGGACACTCGGGGCTACACAGGGAAACCTGTTTCACCCTCACTCCCAATTACTATCCATTAGAACAAAACTGTAAATAATTTGTGCATCTCATTACCCAATTACTAATGCTGTTTTTATTTGCAAATTTTTCATGTGCTGTAGTGTATATAGGGAGGTCATTAAAAAAAAAAAAATGGAGACAAGTCCTCTGTAAATAGTTCTTGCTGTTCTGGAACTAGTTATGTAGACCAGGCTGGAACTCACTATGTAGGTCAGGCTAGCCACAACCAGCCATGGAAAAACTCACACACTGATATTTTCCTTTTACCATGTGGGTATTGGGGATCGGACACACTGGCAGTTAGGTCTTGGTGACAGGTACTTTCACCTGATAATCTACCTCACTGGCCCAATATTAATGTTTTAAGCTATCCTGTGTTATATATTCTATAACCATGCTGAGAATATCTTTGAACTTCTGACATTTCTGTATTAGTTCTGGGACTACAGGTGAGGGTCACTGTAGTCCATTTCTTGAAGGCTGATTTAACGTAGGGCTTCATGCATGCTAGACACCACTTCACCAATGCACTACTACATCCTGAGCCTTTCTCCCTAGTATCCTATCTGGAGAAATGTATTATTCCAGACTTTAGAGCTGGGTTATGACACCTCACTGCTATAACAGAAGCAAGAAGGCTGCTGCTGAGTTTCAGGATGTCTGGAGCTAGGATTCATGACACCTAGGATACAGTGAAACATCTCAAGACAGAGGGAAAAAATGAGTATATGAGCAGGAGATGGTTCAATGGCTATAGAGACTTGCTCTTTCAGAGGGCCCAAGTTTATTCTTAGCATCCATGCTGGGCCGTTTACAGTTACCTGTGTTGTATAACTCTAGCTTCCGAGGATCTGATGTTCTCTTCTGGCTTCTGTGGGCATCCACAACACACAGGCACACATCCACATAACTTAAATGGGCATGGAAGATACAAACTTTTTCTGTTGCAGCTTTGTGAGTTTTACATAGGGATATGGTGTTTTCCCAAGAACCTGGGAGATTGTATCCGAGAGGAGGTAAACAAACTATTTGAATGGTGTGATGGTTGTTATCAGTTATTAACTTGCCTTCAGAAATGTGGGTTTATTTAAGAATTTCAGAACAGAAAAAAAAAAGGGGGGGGAGCCTACTAGGCTCACTCAGTAATTACTCCAACCACAGGTACAATCAGGACTGATTGCTTCTTCATGATTAGATTCATGTTAAATCTCTTCTGGCAAAGCAATTATCAGTAATAACTGCATGTCCCATTGTATCACATTAGTGAGTTTTTTTTTTTTTTTTTTTTTTTTAAACCATTCCCACTAATGTGGCCTTATGCTTAAAGTGACTTAGGGAAACCCACTCTTTGGATAGTTAGTGATACTGGGGTTTGAATCTAAGCCCTTGTGTATACTAAGGCTCTACTTTACTGTTCAGCCCTTTCATTGAGACAATCTCACAATATTCACCCAGCTGGTCTGACATATAACCTAGGCAGGCCTTGAACACACATGACCTTCCTTTTGTTGGGATTTTAGACTCTCATCACTAGTCCCAGTTCATTTAATTTTGGTAGAAAAGCTCCATCTGAGAAAAAGATATTTTCTTGGCATGATCTTGGATATTTAATTCAATTGTAATCTTAAAAAACTTTCACGCCTTGCTCACCATTCTCTCCCACTCCTGACTAGGAACACTTAGAGACACTCACAGGCACCATTTTCAGGGAGGACACAAGATTGCTTCATGTGGACTCTCTACCAACAATGGTTTGGCAAGACCTCTGACTAAAGTACCTACACTTGGAACTTTTCATGCCCTCTTAGAAGAAAAATGGAGGGCTGTCTAGAGATACACATGCCATGATTCCTACTGAAATCTACATGCAGGCACGTCTCACACACTTGTAAGCAAGGACTGAATTCTGGCTGGACTCTAGAAAAGTAAACATCTAGAAAAGTAAAGTGCAAATCTTCATACTCCCCAGGAGCATGATCGCCACACCAGCCATCCTCCTGCTGCGGACTTCATCCAAGGCACTTGTAGGACTAACCTCCAGCTCCATGTCCTTTTCAGACAAGAGAGGGAGGCAGAAGCAAGGTTGGTAGTTTGAGTGTACAACATCAAATACAAACAGCAGCGGTCGGTCAGGAGATGACACTGGGACAGACGGGGAAGCCTAGCAGTCTCACAGAAAGCTTCTGCCCTAACCTATATACTCAGTCCCCCCAAAGGATCCAAGCAAGCACGTTCCTGTTCATTCAACACCTTTAAGGAATAACTGAGCATTGCTGGCACAGAGGACATAAAGTGGTGATGGTGGCCTTCACTCTCCTCACACCCTGAACACATGGATTGTTAGCAGACTGGCTCTTGCTGGCTTGGGACCATGTCCCACCTACCTCCCTCTGCTACAAGCATTTTTCTAAATCCTTTCAAACAGGGTGTCCAGAGAGGGGCAGAAGGAACTCAGGGGAAGAGTAACCAATCAAACAGGTAACAGAAATAAAAGCCACAAACCAGATTTAGTGTAATATTTTACAACAGCAGAAAACAAACAAACCCAAGTACTAAACACTAACAATACAACTATACTAAACACACTATAGAACCTGGGGAAGAGGACATGCCAAGGCTATAGGTACAAGCTAAGTCTTTACAGTTGAGCACTGAACTGGCTCATGCCATTGTGCTGGTGACAGAACTAGCAACTGTTGTATCTGGAGTTGTAAGCCCCAGGACTTACTTGCAGCAAAACACTTAGGACACTTTTTATCTTCACACAAGAGTAGGAGGTCACTCCCAGCATTCAGTCATCAAAATGAGCAGAGGTGGAGCTTTTGCTGGCCTCACTGGCTTTTTCCAAACTGTTTGTACTTAAGCATCAACTTGCAATATCCCATCATTTCTGGGTGAGAAAGGCACCTTCAAAGGCAGAGGTGGATTTCCATCAATATGAATGTCAGCTGTGGCTCTCATCATGCCACAAGAGTGAGTGATGCCAGCAAGCTAGCCCAAACTTGAGAGATCTGTTCTTTATCCTTCAAGGCTCTTAGATAAGATCTTGTTCCTAGAAAACAAATTTATATCATGGATTCACACATTTACTTATGTCTTCCTTCCCCACTTCACTCTTCCTTCCCCACCTCTGATAAAAGTCTCCGGTAGATCAGGCGTGCCCAGAACTCCCAATCATACATCCCAGTCTACACAACATCCAGTGCTGGGATTACAAGGTGTGTCATACACAGAACAGAGATCAGAACCAGGAAGAGGCGCTAAGATTTAAAACACACATTCTGATGGGAATGCATGCATGAACCTTTGAGTTTGATCACCAGCACTGAATAAACCAGGGTTTATTCATTTCCACCCCCTGGAAACCTGGGGGGCACACCTTCAATCCCACACTCAGAAAAGTGGAGACAGAATAGTGAGAGTTTGATCTAGGTGAGCCTTGGTTCCAAAAGTAATCAAAAACCTGTTAGTGTGGCTTAATGGCAGGTAAGAGGCAGAGGCAGGCAGACTTTTGTGCTCAAAGTTTGAGATTCGCATGAGCACAATCTACAGAAAGCTTCAGACCTGTAACGGCTCCTTGGAAGTATACTTACATGAGCATAGTAAATAATAGTCAAACACAGCTAATTAAAATTAACCTTGCCGGGCGGTGGTGGTGCACGCCTTTAATCCCAGCACTTGGGAGGCAGAGGCAGGTGGATTTCTGAGTTCGAGGCCAGCCTGGTCTACAGAGTGAGTTCTAGGACAGCCAGGGCTACACAGAGAAACCCTGTCTCAAAAAAAAACAAACAAAAAAAAAAAAAAAAAAAAAAAGAAAGAAAGAAAAAAAAAGAAAAAGAAAAAAAAAAAAGAAAAACCAAAAGTAAAATAAATAAAATAATATTAACCTTTCCCTCAGGCAACTTAAAAGCGCCCAAAGAACTCACCTATGAACACACTTGGGACACAGCATGTTGTCCTCCAGGTGTGGGGGTGGAAATGTGCAGGCTGGAAGCAGGAAGAGGGCAGTCGCTTTCCCTTTCTTATCGGGTACCCAGGCTTGTCCAGCATGGAACTGCAGCCGAACCCAACCACGTGAATTCGAAGGAAGGCTTGTCCCGTGAATCACACACCACATTTCCCCTGTGAAAGCAAAGAGATAGATTTAACATGAATGAACACACCACAGTCTCAGATAGACTTGATGCTTTTTTTTTCTGTTGTTTTTTTTTTTTTTCTTTTTTTCTTTTTTTTTCCCGCCTGCCTCTGCCTCCCAAGTGCTGGGATTAAAGGTGTGCACCACCACTGCCTGGCACCAACCTTCATCTCAATCCATCTTGTTACCTATCATGAAAGTATACAAGAGACCTTCAGGCTTTAGGGCTATATATAGCTCAGTGGTACAGTATTTGCTTTAGCCTGCATGAGGGATTCCAACACATCACACATACACTAAACAAAACTCCCAGAAAATTACTGGGTGGTTTAATCCCAGCATTAAGGAGGTAGAGGCGGGCTGTCAGGTTGAGGTCAGCCTGCTCTAATCTACAGAGCTTCAGTTCCAGGACCTGAGTTATCGAAAACAAACAAAATACACCCTATTAAAAAAAACCAAAACAACAACAAAAAAAAAACCCAAACAAACCAAAAAAACCACCTCCCAGAATATTAAAGGTGTTTTCACGAAATAGGGTCTCACCATGCAACCGTGGTGGGGCCCTACAAGTTAGAGAGATCTACCTGCTTTTGTCTCCCAAGTGCAATGATTGATTCCTCTGCAGTAAGAAGCACTCTCAACCTCTGAGCCATCTTTCTTGCCCTAGAATCACCCACATCTATCACGCTAAGCATGATTTTCCTTTATTGAATTTCTTTGCTATTCTTACAAACACAAGCTCTCTTATTATTTTGAAAGTCTCATGTAGCCTGGGTTGAATTCAAACTTCCCATCCGCCTACTCAGACACTGGGATCATAGGCTTATGACATGTTTGGTTATGCTTATTTTATTACGAAGAAACTGTAAATTGTTAACATCAGCAACTTAACAGATGCCAAGGGATCCCCATCTTCAGCCCGGTACTTCAAATGAAAAATACAGGAAGAAAGCACACCAAGCACGTGCCTTCTTGCTTGGTGAGTGAATAATTTGAAGTTATTTTTAAAGCGTGACTTCCTGGATCAACAACCTCATTATTGCCTGAGTAGCTGATAAAAATTCAAGGTAAAAAAAAGGTGGTACGCCTGTGCTAGACTCAAGATTCTTTCTTGTCTCACCAGGCGATTGTGGTGCATACTCCAGCACTCAGAAGGCAGAGGCAGGAGGATCTGAGAGTTCGAGGCCAGCCTGATCTACAGAGTGAGTTCCATGACAGCCAGGGATACACAAAGCAACCGCATCTCAAAAAGCCAATGAAGATTCTTCTCAATGAAAATAATACTAGTTCTCAGTCAGGCCCTGCCCAAAATGGAACTCAGAACACAGCAGGAATTACTGGTCGCTGTGACCGATTCTAACCTTTGACTTCTGATGTGGCATTGGACGACACCGCCTCAAGCTTCTTAGCATTGGATGCAATTCTGGCCCAAGATGCCAACACTGCCTCGGAGGCGGAAGTAGTCACAACCGTGGTGCTGACTTCCTCATAGAGCACAGGAGGATCAATGAGAGCGGGTACCTGTTCCTCTGGTACAGTGACAATTTCAAGGGGAACTGTCACCTGAGATTCTTCTTCCCCTGGTTCGGTCTTCATTCTTTTTCTAGATGCCTTCAACCTGGCATCTTTGGCTGAGTCAGGAATATTCTTCAACTCTTCCTGCTAGGGTATTATACATAATGAGAAACATAAGGAGCTGACAGGTCAGCGGGTAAAGCACTCACTGTGAAAGACTTGGCCTCACACCTCCACAATCCACATATGAAAAGCTACACCAAGTGGCTCACATCTGTAATTCTAATGCTCCTGTAACAGGACGGGAGGTGGAACCAGAGACTCCTGGCCACCTAGTTCAGTATATCCATCAGGAAGCAACAGGGACTCTATCTTAACCCGGAGAAGGCAGGGTTGTCTTCTGACCTCTACAAACTCCCCGTAGCACATGCGCTCCCATAGGCACACACGTAGAAAACTGTGAGCAAGGTTGGGGAAGAGATGATGCAGAGGTCAGAAGCACTTACTACGTTCGCAGAGAACATGGCTTCTTTTTGAATGGTGTGCTCACTATTATAACTCTAGATACAGGGAATTCCATGCCCTCTTCTGGCCTGAGGGCACCAGGAGCCCATGTAGCACACATGAAAGCAAAGCAAAACACTCATACAACCTAAATTGAGAGAGAGAGAGAGAGAGAGAGAGAGAGAGAGAGAGAGAGAGAGAGAGAAATGATGTGTCCTTGGGGGAGGAGGTTCTCTCTGGTAATAGTAGAGACTCAGTTAGACAGAAAGGACGAATACAAAAGATCTAGCAGAACACTTGGCAAGGCCAGGTCCAATGCTCATTACTTAAGGAGATGAGCCAACAGGATGATGGGAGTTAGCAAGAATACACCATCCCCACTCACAGATTCTAAGTGTACTTCCCCTGAGCCCAGTGCAGCATGCCTCTGGTCTCAGTTACTGAGGAGGGGAAGGGATCACTTGGCCTTAGTAATTCGTGACTAGCCTAGAAAACAGAATAAGTCCTAGTCTCAAAAATCAAAATGCTGGCCAGGTACTTAGGATTCAGAGGCAGTTAGTTTGCTACCAAGTTTTGGGCCAGCAAGGGCTACACAGCAAAACCCTATCTCAAAAATACAAATTAACAAAAACAAAACAAAACAAAACAAAACAAAAAAAAAAGAGTTAGTCAAGTATGGTGGCACACACCTGTAGTTAAGAGTCAGAGAAAGGAATTACTTGAAGTTCTTAGGCCAGCCTAGGCTACATATAGACTCAACTACCCTCACCCCCCCAAAAAAAACCAAAACCAAAAACAACAAAAACCCCCAAAACAACAACCCCCCAAAAACAAAACAAAAACAAAGGAACGGGAGGTGGGGGGTGGGGTGGGTTAGGGACTGGCGTGCACTTCAGTGGTACAACATGCATTAATATCCTAGATTTCTTTTCCAGCACCAAAAATAAAAAGGACCCACCTTACCCCGTTTTATTACTTCATGTCCGCTCATCCGTTTGAGGATAGAGGGGGAAGAAGGGGGTCAAGACAATTTCTCAACTTTATTCTGATATGCCAGTTACTAGAGGAGCCAAACCGTCCCCTCTGCCACTATCCCTTAAAGTGCAAGGTTACATGCAGGGATCGGAGGGAAGTGCACATGTACAGTCTTACCAGTGAGAGGTAGATAGGCGGACCTTGAGTTTTAAAGCTACTTTATTTTCACAGATCGCCTGCCAGGCTAGCCTGGACTGATACTAAATAGTCTCCAAAAAAATATAGTTACCATTTGCTTTGGGAAAGCCCTTGCAAGGAGTCGTCTATAAGCATCTAATTTCTAAGACAAGACAAAACAAAACAACAGAAAAAGAGTTGTTAGTGAGATTCTGTACGCTGTACTCCTGCCCTGCTGCTCAGCAAGAGGCCCCCTCTGGACCCCCACCTGGCCTTTGCTGCTCAGATTCTTCTGATGACACCATGCCCGCAACACATCTCGGTGAATCAGGTTCACTGGGGGCAGATGCTCTGGAAAAGGAGGAACTGGTACCTTCCTACGAGTGTGTCCTGGTGTCTCAGTGTCTTGTGCTATTTCCTCCTTTGGTTTACAACCTGCAGGACAAAAGGAATACAGCTAGAACAACTTTTGCACAGCTGTAGAGCATTTGAGTCCCACAATCCCTTTCAGTTCTGTATGTATATAGCAACCCTCTTATGTAGAGGTACGAGTTTAAATGATCAACCAAAGAGATCATATAGACTCCAGGGGACAGACCCCAAAGCCTGAACTCTTCAAATCCCAGTGTTCTTCACTAAGGCTAGGCTTGCTGCTCTGAGGATTTTCCAACAAAGATTGCAATAAATGGTTAGGTACCATTCTAACCCAGGAAACTGACTAACACCTTAGATCTGAGCTGATCAACTCAGAGGAGCCTAGCGCTTTTACCACAGGAGAAGGTGCACTGCCCCAGCCATAGCAGCAGTCTACCCTCTGTGCTTCACACAGTTACGACTCTGTACGGTTCCTAGAACAGATCAAGGACAGACAGACTGTACAGATAGTAAGCAGCATTAGAGTTTTATGCAGATCACAGGCCCCCCCACCCCCAACACAAACACACACACACACACACACACACACACACACACACACACACACACCTTTTACCAAGATTAGGTTGGTCCTCACTTAGTTTGAGGATAACAGATGTAATCTGTTCTCATTGCTTATTAACCCCAAAGCACAATGACTACCCAGGTAGTCATGGGAATTTGATAATAGAAAAAACCGGCTATGGCAGCAGGAAGCACGTTGCCTGCTTGTGTTTTGTTGTCGTTTATTTGTTTTTAATGAAGTAAGAACCCTGCTAGACCACAGAGGAAGTGCAGAGCTAAATTACTCCTGGCCATTTTTTTTTTTTTAACAATTAGGGGAAATTTAAGTTTCTTAGAAAGACTTTAAGCCTTTATAGACTTACCGTTGTCTTTCTCTGACTTTTTTTGTTTTTTCCCCGTTGCCTTAGTCTTCCCAGTAGACGTGCTCGGTTGACTAGACATCTGCCCTTCCACTTCTTCCCCTGGCTCTTCTGTGCTCTGCTGTGGACAGGGAAGTGAGTTACAGAATTATCTGGTGTTCTGAGCCAGCATACCCCTTTATTTACTCTAAACTAACTCACATCTAAGGTCCCCCCCAAGAGGTCAGCGCACATGATGGCCAGTGTGCATTCTCACGGGGCATCATCTGAATAACCAACCTGAGTTATAAATATAGGGAAGCAATGGTTGGGGAAAAGAGAGAGAGTCAACATGAAAAACACACTTGGTGGCACACAACTGTAACTGTAGTCTAGGATCAAGGCCAGGCCAGCCCAGGCCTGTAAGACTATCTTTAGCTTAGTGTTTGTGTTTTAGAGATAGGATTTTTCTCTATATAGCCTCCCTGGCTGTTCTGGAATTAGATTTGCAGACCAGGCTGGCCTCAAACTCAGAGCCTGCTTCCTGTAAGTGCCGGGATTAGAGCCACAGGCCCGGCCCCCCTGTGGGGCGATCTTAAAGGAAGGAAAACCGTTGCAGTAGCTGTAATCTTAGCACCTGGGCAGTGAATGCAGGGGAGTCACCAAGGGTGTGATGAGCCTACAGCCAAGCTTAGGCTCCAGGATAAAACTAAAAGATGAAATTGATATGAACAAAGCAACAGAAGATAATGAAAGCAATCAAATAGTCCGCTCTTGGAGGAAGAAGACCTTACTCTGAGATCTTCTCATACCCTGAAGATTATTTTCCCCCAAGTCCTTGGTTCTAGTTTCACCAGAAGAATTTGTAGCCAGAGTGATGTACCAGAGACACTGTATCACTTCCGTGGCTGATTTCCCTTCAGAGCCTCTCAGACATGGCCTAGGGAAACTTTCCAAGTGTTACAACAGCCTGGTGACAAGTCAGCACCAACCCATTTTCCTTCAGGTCTTCCACCTTCCACCTCCCCCCACTCCCCCTGCCGCCGAGTCTCAATTCAAAGGTTATTTTGCTGGAACCTCTAAAATCTACCACATATTACCTCATTTCCACCTGTCAATTGATTCCATCTGATTTTAAACTCCAGTAGAGAGGTGTCCCTTTCCCCTTTTATCGATAGCAATGGGTAATAAATATTCAGTTTAAAAAAGAGGTAAGGAAGACTACAAAAAAAATTCAAAACAAACACAATCCCTAAGCACAGAAAAAAAAAAAAACTAACAAGTATTACCCCTCCTCCAGCAGAAACAAGACTAAACACATTCCTTACCTTCATTTAATCTTTATATAACTTCCTAACTACTACCGTCTTTTTCAACATGGAAGACCAAAAGTTAAATGCTTATTAAAGCCGGGTGGTCGCGGCACATGCCTTTATCCCAGAGGAAGGCGGATCTCTTGAGTTTGAGGCTAGCCTCGACTACAAGAGTAAGTTACAGGACAGCCAGGGCTACACAGAAACCTTGTTTCAGAAAGATGAGAAATAAACAAAAAAGCCGGGAGAGGGTGGCACGGGGAAGGCAAACCAACCTAGAGTCCCAAGGCACCCTGGGGCTACAGAGAAATCCTGTGGGGGTGGGGGGAGGAACTCATTAAAGAAGTAAAACCAACAAGTCACTTGGCTCCGGAAAATCTAGGTCTTATCCACCCCCCACCCCCGCAACAATAGGAGTAAGTGACAAATTAACATTTGCAGGTTACCTGACACCTCATTACTTTTCCCATCACAATAGGAACTAGCTTCACCTGGACCAGGAGAATTATTTGCATAACCTCTTTATAAACTATTCACTTTTGAACCTAACAAAATTCCTACACTAGAGCAAGGTGGAAATGGCTGGCGGTTTCTTGGGAAGGAGTCCTGGAAATTGCTCAGGAGTCTGGCTACTGTGGTTATACTACAGGTATTCTAAATTCCTTCTTGACAAAACATCCCTTCCAAATCACAACTTCCTCTCCAAACATATCCACATCTACAACCAGGCCCCAGGGCCTCGTGCAAGGTCAAGTCGAGAGGGCCGGCTAAGCCACACACCTGCAAAAAAAACAAAACAAAACAAAAAACAAAAAACAAAAAAAACCAAACAAACAAACAAAAAAAAACCCCACCACCACCACCACCAAAAACCCCGCAATTAAAGTGTAATATTGTGATGCTCATTCTTTTCTTCCCCAAACAAAGGCTGGGTATACTCAAAAGAGAGAGGCCCTAGATTCACCAGCTTAGAAAGCTGAACTGTAAAAACAGATCTCACCTTCTTGCTTCCAGCAGTCTCCATCTTGAGATTACAGAATACCTCCGAAAGTTCCTCCAGCTTCCAAAAGACCTCTGGCCTCAGTCGGCTTTAAAAAAATCTCCTCCTACTTCCTGTTGTCTTGAGGCCCTCTTCCGTTCCCCTACCCTCTTGGTCCCACCCCCAACATATTTGTGATGCTAAAATCTCGTTTGTGGCTCATTTTAGTAAAGCTACTATTGTGTGGTTTAATTATTAGGGTTTTTTTCCTCTGAACCTTTTTTTTTTGTTTTGTTTTGTTTTTGGAGGCAGTGTTTTACTGTCTCCTTGCCTGGCCTGAAATGCACTATATACCTATGTATATTGTACTGTCTCAGCCTCGGGAATACGGCTCTTTAGAGCTGTGAGCTGCCACACCCTGCTCCTGACAGTAGATGTGGGAAATTTAAAACTGTACTTATTGCCGGGCGTGATGGTACACACTTTAATTCCAGCATTCGAGAGAGGCAGAGGCAGGTGGGTCTCTCTGAGCTTCTGGCCAGCATGGTCTACATAGTGACCCTCTATCTTTAAAAATAAAAAACAAAAAGAGAGGGAGGGAGGGAGGGAGGAAGGAAGGAAGGAAGGAAGGAAGGAAGGAAGGAAGGAAGGAAGGAAGGAAGGAAGGAAACTCTAATTATTGCTAAGGAAAATGAAGTTCCTATAGAATTCTAAACAAGCTGTATGAGTAGACTGCAAATTTATCTATGGAGTTAGCACCCTGGACATGAGTGAAAATTACCCAGTTCTTGTTACTCTTAAATTTCTTTTTTATAAGACCACAGGGGTGGGGGTTGTATTGTTTTTGCGGTTCTGGGGCTAGAGCCCCGGGCTTTGTTTCTGCATACAAATCAATCTACCACTGAGCTACAATCCCAGCCCATAACATTACAACTTTTGTAATTCCTCCCCATCCAACCCTCTTCCCCCTGACCCCCCCCCCCCCCCCAGTTCTTCATAATAGATGTCCCTGCTGGAGCACTCTTCATAATAGAAGTCCCGGCTGGAGCCCTCTGAGATCTTCCTGTCTCTGCTTTCTGACTGCTAGGATTCAAGTTGTGCCCCACCACACCTGGCCAGCCGGGGTTTGAATTTCTGATCTTCTAGCCTTTGACACCAAGCCTGGCTTAAAACCATAGCTTTCTAACTGCCAACTGTTAAAACGTTTTGTTGTTGCTAGTTGGTTGGTTTTTTTATACAGGGTTTCTCCTGTGTAACCTGCTGTCCTGGACCAGGCTAGCCTGGAACTCACAGATCCTCCTGCCTCTGCCTCCTGAGTGCTGGGACTGAAGGCATGTACCACCACCAGACACCCCCCCCCCCAAAAAAAAAAAAAAAAGGTTTTTAAAGTCTACTCTACTGAGTATGTGAATTTTGGCAATAACATTCAGTTGCTTTTGGTTCCCGTTTTGTAGATGATGAAGGTTTGAGGAAAGCTATACTGGTGACTTGCTTGCCCGGTAACTGAACATCAAGCTTGGCTTAAAATAAAGATCAAGACTTTCTCCTGGGGTTGGAGAGATGGTGCAGCAGTTAAGAGCACTGACGGCTCTTCCAGAGGTCCTAAGTTCCATTCGCAGCAACCACATGGTGGCTCACAACCATCTGTAAGGGGATCAGATGCCCTCTTCTGCAGTGTCTGAAGCTAGCAACAGTGTACTCATACATAAAATAAATAACTAAATCTTTCTGAAAAACAGCAACAAGAACAATAAAAAAAAAAAAAACCACTTGGCTCAGGTCAATAATGTCATTAAAAAAAAAAAAAGTCTCTTATGATGTCAGAGAATGCCCTCAGCACCACCATCTCCCATAACAAACAAATAAAAACAATAAAATCAATCAACCAACCAACCAAACAAACAGAAAAAGTTCCTTTTTGATATTCTCTGCAAGAGACCAGAAATGTGAAGTGAAGGACCATGCTTAGAAATAGTAATTTGTGGGATGCAGATCTTCATTTGTCACCTCATAAAGACCTGTGACTTACCTGTAACTGGTGTGATGGAGAGGCGAAGGAAATGGATCTCAGGTTAAGGCTAACCTGTATTACACAAAGTAAGAGTGTCTGCAGTAAACAGGGGATACCACACAGTGGTAGAGTACTTGACTAACAGACTGGATGAACTAGGTTCAATCCCCAGGTTAGTTACCCACCCTCACCTCCCCACTCCCCACCCCAGCACTCTTATCTCTGGATAAGAACTATTAAGACTTACTAGTCAAGATTATTAGAAAATACATCAGCCGGGTGGAGGTGGCGCATGCCTTTAATCCCAGCACTTGGGAGGCAGAGGCAGGCGGATTTCTGAGTTCGAGGCCAGCCAGGTCTAGAGGGTGAGTTCCAGGACAGCCAGGGCTATACAGAGAAACCCTGTCTCAAAAAAAAAACAACAACAAAAAAAAAAAAAACAAAAAAAAAAACAAAAAAAAAAAGAAAGTTTGCCTGGCATTGGTGATGCAATCTACAGAGTGAGTTCCAGAATAGTCAAGGCTACTCAGAGAAATTCTGTCTAATGATAATAATAATAATAATGATGATGATGAAAGTTCTTGTTGAATAGATTTTTTTTTCTGAGTGTAACTGGAAAAAACATGAGTTTGGAAACAGGGAGATTTATTTGTTTAGCTTGTGTTCAGGTCAGGGCATGCATTTAGCAAGGCTGTCCATTGAAAGTCTATTTCCACATTTGGGTAGGTGGGTATTTCATAAGGACCTTCCAACTAAAAGGAAGAAAACACAGACATGGATCTGTGAGTGGGCAGGCAATGTGGCTGAGGTGGTTGTGGGTAGAGATTCTGGACACAGAGATGTTGTGGGGATTATGGTAAGAAGCAGACTGTAAAGTCCAGCCTTCCCTTAACAGCTGTGAGCCCCAGGACATGATCAAACATTGTGAGAGGACCCTTCTCTGCAAAACAGGGGTAACCCGGACAGACAACAATAGCTCTTTCTCAAAGGGATTGATTGTGTGTCCTAAGAAAACAGCATCCTAGTGGGGCACGCCAAGAAAGCTGGCTTGCCAAAGGCTGAGACAGGCAGTTTTAGACATTGAGACCAGCCTGAGCTACACGTCTAGACGACGGTTCAAAAGCAACTAAACAGGCTGCAGAGATAGCTTGGAGATCAAGGGCACTAACTGCTCTTACAGGGATCCTGAGTTCAATTTCCAGTAACAAGTGGTGGCTCACAACCATCTATACTGGGATCTGATGCCCTCTTCTGGCAGGTGGGCATACCTGCAGACAGGTATTAAAAACAAAACCAAGCCGGGCGGTGGTGGCACATGCCTTTAATCCCAGCACTTGGGAGGCAGAGGCAGGTGGATTTCTGAGTTCGAGGCCAGCCTGGTCTACAGAGTGAGTTCCAGGACAGCCAGGGCTACACAGAGAAACCCTGTCTCGAAAAAACAAAAAAACAAACAAAAACAAAAAAACAACAAAAAAAGCAACTGAACAACAACAAATGGCCACCAATGTTTCTCACAGCAGAATAAGTTGGAGCAATGTCAGATTTAGATGCTTCCACTAGTATAAAAGAGGTAGAATACAGATAAGTGCTCTGGAGAATTCCTAGAATTCCTACTCTGTTTTCCTTTGTTCTTGACTTTTCTTTTTCTTTTTTTTTCTTTTTTCTTTTTTCTTTTTTTGCATCAGGTCTCCTTATAAGCCTGGAATTTGATACGTAGACCAGTCTGGTCTTTAACTTTTTAAACTTATAGCAGTTGAACTTTATTCTCCCAAGTGCTGAGATCACAGATGTGTTTTTCTACGTCCACCTTGGCTTTGTGCTTATTAGTTTTGAGATAGGGTTTCTTATAGCCTAAGCTGCTCATCTTTAACTTGCTGTGTAACCAAGGTTGGCCTCGAACTCCTTATTTTCATGCCTAAATCTCCTAAACATGAGTGCAACTCTGAGCATTTCTCTTTCCTTTATTATTACTTTTTCTTTCTTTTTACAGAGAGACCTGTATTGTTGAGACCAGTCTTGGGACGGCTAAACTATTGGGCTTAAGCAATTCTCTTTAGTTTTGGAAGTGCTTGAACTGTACATACATGTCTCCAAGCCCAGCTCTTTGGAAAAGGTGTTATTTATTGATTTGTTTTGTTGCTGTTCTTCTTTTGAGTCTAGTTCTCACTATATGGTCCTGGCTAAACTTTCACTTGTAGCCATCATCCATCCTGTCTCTGCCACCCGAGTGCTAGACACAGGCATACAATGAACAACCATGCATGGCTAAATAAATACTAGTAAAATAAGTGAATGAAGTTAACGAAGTGAATGAATACTCAGTTTACCTGAAGGTGAATTTTCCCAAGCCTATTGTATTGTGTGTGGCCATTTGACAAGTGGCTCTGAATGGAGAAACTGGGTAAAACTTGTGTCTGTTCTATCAGACAGGCTACGATACTGTTTAACCTCTGCTGTGTGTTCCTAGAAGGCTTTGGTCCAAAGCTAGGCTTATCTGATATGTCAACAGAGATCATTTCATTGATCTGCAAAAGTCAAGAACAGCTTCTCAAGGGGTTTGGTATTTTAACAAGCACAATAGAGTCTGGCCCATCTTATTCATAAAAAAATTCTACCTTTGGAGCTGGGCATACTGATACATTCCTTTTATCCCAGTGCTTGAGAGCAGAAGCAGTCAGATCTCTGTAAGATTGAGGCCAACCTGGTCTGCATAGTGAGTTCCAGGTCAGTAAGAGCTACACAGTGAGACCTGTTTTTTTTTAAAAAAAAAAAAAAAAAAAAACCCGAAACAACCACAACAACAAACCAGCAGCAAAATCAGCATCAACAGCAACAGGATTCTACCTTTGGTTTGAGGTGCTTGATGTCGATTTGATCCCTGTGACCCCACTTTCTGAAGAGAACTAAGTCCTGTAAATTGTCCTGCCTCCACATAAATATATTGTGATACATACACACAGTAAGTAAATATATGTAGTTGAAAGAAATTCCTGTGCCGGGCGGTGGTGGTGCACGCCTTTAATCCCAGCACTTGGGAGGCAGAAGCAGGCGGATTTCTGAGTTTGAGGCCAGCCTGGTCTGCAGAGTGAGTTCCAGGACAAGCAGGGCTACACAGAGAATCCCTGTCTGGGAAAACCAAAAAAAAAAAAAAAAAAAAAAGAAGAAAGAAAGAAAGAAAAAAAAAAGAAATTGTACCTTTTCTTATCTCGTATAGAAGAAAACCATTGCTCTTTTACTTTTAAATTTTAAATTCTTTTAAAGCATCCATTTGTTTGTTTATTATTTATTTATTTATTTATTTTGGGTGTGTGTGTGTGTGCACACCGTAGCACATGTGTGGAGATCTGAGAACAACTTTTGGGAGTCAGTTCTCTCCTTCCACCAGGTTGGTCCCAGGGATTGAACTCAGGTCATCAAGTTTGGTCACCCAGTAGCAGGGGTTGAGTGCAAGCCACCTGCTTACAGACACTCCACCTGTATTCCCAGCTCTTTGTTCAACTTGCTGTTATAGGAAATAGGATCTGGTTAAACAGCCCAGGCTGGCCTTGAATGGCAGCCCTGGGAGGTCCTAAGCTTTTCCCTCTCCTTTCAAAGCCCCCTGCTACCAGGTTCCCCTTAAATAAATGCAGAGTTTCCAGGATTGCCACACCTCTGACAGGACCTCCTGCTAATGTAGTATGGTCAAGAACCAGAAATTAAGCTCCATCTCCCATGTGAGGTGTCATCTGCCCTAGTTAGAACGGATTTCTACACTTTATTTGGTTTTTAGAAATAAAGTCTTGAATGAATGAAGGTTGAAAGAAATAAGGTCTTATCTGTGTGCATCTATGCTGATCTTCATTAAAGAACTCAGAGATACATATGTGCCAAGCAAACCCTCTCCCAGATGAGCTATACCCTCAGCTACGTGTGTGACTTTAAGGGAGATGCATAAGGAGGCAGATTTGGTGACTCAGGGCTTTCAAGTTACTCAAGAGGCTGAGGCAGGAGGATTGCAAGTTCACACTCAGCCTGAGCATCTTACGGAGACTTTATCACAAATTTAAAAATTAAAGAAAGGGGTGGAGAGCCAGGTGGGATGGCTATTTCCTGTAATATCCCAGCGCTTGAGAGGTACTCAATATGACCCTCTGTTACATAGTAAGCGGATGCCTTTGTCTTAGAAACAAACTAGATGGCTGAGGTTATCACTAAGTGGTAGAGAACTTGCTTAGCAATGCTTGAGGGCTTTGTTCAACACCTAGTGTGGCAAGAAAGAAAAAGAGAGCAGCCACAGAGATGGCTGGCTCTTCAGGGAAAGGTGTCTTATAATCTGAGTTTGATCCCAGGGAGCACATGATGGAAAAAAAGACTAAACTCTCCATAGCTGTCTTCTCACTTCCACATGTATGCTGTAGCATATACACACCACAGACAGACAGACAGACAGACAGACAGCACAGACACATACACACACACACCACAGACACACAACACAGACACACACACCACCCACCCACACACTACCCCCACGCACACACCACACACACACACACACCACCCCCACCCACACCACACACACACACACACACCACTGACACACACACCACAGACACAGACACACAAAAATATATATATGGAGGTTGAACGGCGACTTTATGGAATATGTTCTCTGCTTCTCCTTTATTTGGATGGTACTTCTGGGTAGAACTCAAGTTGTTAGGACAACAGCCTGCTCTGGCCCTCTTTACACATTTTCTCTAGAAATAGTGTGATCTTGTGGAGTTTTGTTTGTTTGTTTCCAAGATAAATTTCTCTGTATTATGTATGAATATATATGTAATATATATATTATCTATATAAAACTTAAACATAAGTGGGAAGGGCATGGGGTGGGATGGGGAGGGTAGGGGGTGGGGGTATGATGAGGGGGGAGTGGGGATCTCCCCACACCCTCTACCTAGCTGCTCCCTGAGCTCTGCTCTGCTTTTCACTCTCCCTGTTAGCATCTGCTCTCCTAATTAATTGTCCTCTGGGGGAATCACTCCACAGGCCTTCTGTTTTTACTTTCTGACCCTCCAAAGTGCTAAATGCCAAAGAAATTGTATGTCCTAGGGCCATCATTAGCACCAGACAAGATTCTGTAAATATTTGGAAAGATGTCACCTTGTAGTTAACACACTATAATGAGAACTTAAGTGGACCAATTAGAAAACATCCATGGTAGATTCAACTGAATAATACCACAGGGCTCTGTGAGTGGCTATGTGACCCTTGACAGAGCCCTCTCTTTCTCTCTCTCTCTCTCTCTCTCTCTCTCTCTCTCTCTCTCTCTCTCTCTTCATTTCCCTTACTGCTCCTATGTATGTGTGTGCGTGTGTGTGTGTGTGTGTGTGTGTGTGTGTGGTGTATACATGTCCCAAGCAACTTATACACTCATATACTTACACAACTAAGCTACTTGGGAGAGTCATTTTTGTTTGCAGAATATTTGCTTGATTGTTTTTATTTTTGTTTTGTTTGTATCTTGTTGTGGTTGTCATTGTTTTACAGAGACTCCCATAGTCATAAAGTTCTGCTGTGTACTCTAGGTGATCTTGAACTTGAACTCTTGATGCCTCAGCTTCCCAAACACTCAGAATGACAGGATGTGTCACCAGACTGGGGCCTTCATTTAGTCTTGCCTCTTCCCAATCTTCCCAGTGAATACTGCTCTCAACGGACACATGTCTGATGTGAGTGATGCCCCTTGGATTTTGTGTTGATTTGTATATTCTTGGCCCAAGGAGTGGCACTATTAGGAGGTGTGGCCTTGTTGGAGTAGGTGTGTCACTTTGGATGAGGGCTGAGGACTCTCACTCTAGCTGCCTGGAAGTCAGTCTTTTACTAGTAGCCTTCAGGTGACGATGTAGAGCTCTCAGGTCTGCCTGCATCATGCCTGCCTAGATACTGTCTTGATTTCACCTTGATGATAATGGAGTGAACCTCTGAACCTGTAAGCCAGCCCCAATTCAATGTGGTCCTTTATAAAAATTGCCTTGGTCATGGTATCTGTTCTCAGCAGTAAAACTCTAACTAAGACAGAGTCCCATTGGTTTAAAAATGGCAATGGTGAAGAGAACAGGAAAAAACAAAAACAAAAACAAAAACAAAAACAAAACAAAAACCCAACTAAATGAATCCTTTACATAGATAACCATCCTAGAATGTGAGATGATTTGAATAAGAATGGTTTCACAGGCTCATATAGTTGAATGCTTGGTCCCCAGTTGGTGGAACTGTTTGGGAAGGATTAGGAGGTGTGGCCTTGTTGGAGGAAATATATGACAGGGGATGTCTCAAGATGTAAGCTATCAGTTCCATGTCTGCCTGCCTGCTCCCATGCTCCCCACCATTATGGTCATGGACTCACACTCTGAAACTATAAACTCCCAATAAACTCTGTTTTCTAAATGTTGCCTTAGTTATGAGATCTCTTTACAGCAATAGAAAAAGTAACTAAGACAGAATGTTTTATAAAAAGTAGGGTAGTTTGGCAGACATCAGGACTCATACTTGTAATCAGGAGGGAGATTTATAATCATAATCACCTGAAAGACTGAGACAGAAGGACTTCCACCTGCTTCAACAATCTCATGCTATAAAACATAGGAGCTGGGAAGATGGCTCAGAGGACATCTTGCTACTATTAAGAACACTTGCTACTATTTCCAAGGACCCAGGTTTAATTCCCAGCCTACACATCAGTTATCTCACAAACTATGTGGTTCACAACTGCCTTAACTCTAGCTTTTTTTTTCTGGTCTATCCTGCTACATACACACAAATAAAAATGAGATGAAATCTAATATATATATATATATACGCCAGGCAGTGGTGGTGCACGCCTTTAATCCCAGTGCCTGGGAGGCAGAGGCAGGTGGATTTCTGAGTTCAAGGCCAGCCTGGTCTACATAGGGAGTTTCAGGATAGCCAGGACTTCAGAGAACCTGTTTCAGTAAAAAAAAAAAAAAAAAAAAAAAAAAAAAAAAAAAAAAAAAAAAAAAAAAAAAAAAAAAAAAGAAAGAAAGAAAGAAAGAAAGAAAGAAAGAAAGAAAAAGAAAAAAGGTACAAGCTGATAGAGTGGCAGGTGACTGTAGTCCCTGCTTGTTAGCTTGTTAGGTGGCTGAGACAGGTGGCTCTGTGGCTAAGAACACGTGCTGTTCTTTCTGAGGGACCTGGGTATTGTTCTCAGCATCCATATGGGGGTTTACAATACTTAACTCTAGTTCCAGGAATGTAATACCTTCCTCTGGCCTCTAAGAGCACCAGACACACAGGATGGACTTGCATACACACATATACACAGGCAAATACACACATAAAATAAAATAAACATTAGAAGAGAAACAAACAAACAAAACTAGACAAACATAAACAAGAAATGTCCAAGCTTGTCTGAGTCACAACGTTAGTTTCAGTCCAGCTTGGGATCTAGAGTGAGCCATCTGCCCAGCTTCTAGAAAGGCATCCTTTTTAAAGATTTAGTTTTACATTTTTATTTATATTTCTGTGTGTATGTGCACATGTGCACAGGTGCCCAGAAGAGGGCTCAGATCCCCTGGAGCTGGGGTTACAGGTAATTATGAACCACCCTGTGTGGGTGCTGGGGACCCAACTCAGATCCTCTGTAAAAGTACCAAGTACTCTTAACTGTACTGAATTCTCTCTTTAGCCCATAATGTTGTTTTGAAAAAGTTCTTTTCATGCCAGATAAGATGGTGGATGCTTTTAGTCCCATCACTTGGAGGTAGAGGCAGGTGGATCTCTGTCAGTTTGAGATCAATCTGATCTACAAAGGTAGTTCCAGGATAGCCAGAGTTATAAAGAGGAAGAGAAGGAAGAGGAGGGGACGAGAAGGGAGAAGAGGGGAAAGAGGGGGAAGAGGAGGGACAGGGGAGGGAGTTTACTCAGGGCCTGCTGACTGTTTTTCCATGACAGGGTTTCTCTGTGTAGCCCTGTCTGTCCTAGAATGCTTTATGTAGACTAGGCTGGCCTCAGATATCTGCCTCCTGAGTGCTGGGATTAAAGGCATTCACCACCTTGCCCAGCTACCAAGATGCCTTTTTGCAGAACACACATTCTGCACTTTGGTTTTGTTTAGGGATAAATTCTTTGGTCATCTGTTTTGTGTTTCCTTCCTTTGAGCAAGATGTAAAAATCTGGAAACATTTGGTACCAAGACTACAGATAAAAGTGTGGAGTAGGTTTGGTCTTCTGTGGGAGACTATGCTCAGACAGCCTGTCACTTTGTCCAGGCCAGAGGTTAGTTTTCACAAGAAAGGATGGGAATATTTGAATATGTCAGTTTCTGTCATGTTGTGGGTAGCCCCAGCATCGTGTTTTGACGGTAGATCCACTTTCCTGGGAGGGGCTGCAGAGGAGGAGTGAATCAGTACTCTTGTGAACCTTCTGTCCAGTTGAATTTGTAAAATAAAGACTAGAGCCAGTGATTGGGCAGTAGAAGGGGAGGTGGAGAAAAAGGCTTAGAGGAGGAGTCAGAAGAGGAAGTCAAGGGACAGAGAGGAGACAGGCGAGCTGGAGGTGGAAGGACAACGGAGAAGAACATGGCCTGGAAAAACCACAAGTTGTAAGGGATCTCACAGCTGGGGAATAGAGTAGTGCAGTGGTAAATCTGCCCAATCTAGGCCTCCAGTTTATATCCATAAATATTGAGTTGTGTTTTGCTTGACCGGACTTATTTGGGTTGGAGATTTACCACAACACTGTCACTACCACAAAATGGTGTAGATGGCCATTTTTAGCACCTGTTGTTACTGGGGGGTGAATTCAGAATTTCACAAAGACCAAGAGCATACTCCACCTTGAGTAACACTCAGTCCCTTGGTATTGTTTTGTTTTGTTTTGTTTTATTCCCCAGGGCTAATGATTTAACCCATAGCCTCCTGGATCATGCTAGGTGAGTGTTTTACCAGTAACATATATCTTCAATTCATGTTTTATTTTGAGACAAGTGCCTCATTAATTTTACAGGCTAGCTTAGATTTACTCTGTGGATCGGCTGTCTTTGAACTTGTGACCATTCTGTCTTAGCTTATGGAGCAGCTGATGATATATATGCAGGTTGATTGGGAAGCGTCTCTCCAGTGGGCAAGCCCAGAGGCCAGGGAAGTCACCATGGGGAGAGAGTGGGGGAGGGAGGGAAAACAGTGAGAAAGGGTGCACAGACAGAGAAGAGCAAGAGAGAGAGAGAGCAAGAGAGACCAAAATATCCAGATTAAATAGGGAAGAATCTCTGGGGTAAAGGCAGTCCAGCCCCTAGGCTGGAAAGTTCAAGGTTGTGGGCAGGATATGCCAGGTAGGTACTGAGGAATGCTGGGAGTACCTGGAGGCCAGGTCTGCTTTGATATGTAAAATATGTACCTCACTTTTTCCCTAAGTCTGAAACCAAACTGGGTTGGCAAGTTCATTAGCAAGGGCCAAGGGTCAGATACTACAAACTGCGTTGACTGCTATGGGCCAACATTGATGGGAATTAAGTGATTGTGTTATAGAGAGTTGCATGATGGGAGTTAGACTTTAGGAATTTCACTCTGTGAAGGGTGTGTTTGTGGGACTGTATGCTAGAGACCACGGAGCCCAGAATACGAGGGATTTTAGTGTGACTGAGAGAGATGCCTGTCTGGTCATGTGAGACATTGAAAGGGTAAAAATCCCAGGAGAAGAACTTACTAGATATAGGGAACTGAACATTGTTGCTGGAGTTTAACTTTGGGTACTAGGGGCATCGGTATTGTCACATCTCAATTAAAGGCATTCGGAGAGGAGGATTCATCCAGGACTTGTGTGGTCTCAGCTCTTAATAACTATCAGTTTTGCTTACACTGTCTTCAAGGCAAGGCCTCCTTCAGTGCAGGATATTTTCAGTGTGTCGCTGAGGATCCAAACTGCTGGGCTACAGGTATGTACTGCCATTTCCGGGAACACTTGTTGGCATGAGCTGTTGTTATTGATGCAAGGATCGATTTTAATTGAATCTTTGATAACGAAAGTAGAGGTAAATGAAAAGAGGAAGAGAGGTGTTCAAGTCACCCTGGTCCATATCCTCAGCTGCATTTAGGTTGGCCTGTCTCAAACAGTAGCAACACCCCAAGAAAAACCTCCACAAAACATAAAGTCGGAGAGGAGGAAAAGTCTGGGCCTCGAACTACATGCTTGTAATTAGAATTATTCTGGAGGTGGCAGGCAACAGGATAAGAAGTGGCTAGCATATGTATGATACTAGGTTTAAACCTCAGAAGTCTGATCAATAAATAAAGAAATAAAATTAAAGAGCCTGTTGTGCTTAGGAGGCAGAGGAAGTCAGATGTCTGAGTTTGAAGCCAGCCTGGTGTACAGAGCAAGTTCCAGAACAGCCAGGGCTACACAGAGAAGCTCTAGCTTGAAAAACCAATAAACAAACACACACCCTAAGTAAGTAACCAAAAGTTATTTTCCTTATGAGGCAGGGACAAGGAGAATGAATGATATAAAGAAAATGATTGGTTAACATAAATTACTTTTTAAACACTATTATTTTATTTTTATGTATGCATCTCCATGATATGATCAAACGAGGGTGTTTAATTTTCTGAATCTGAGTTAAAGGTGGTTGTGAGGAGCACAAAGTGGGCTTTGAGAACTGAACTCTGGAAGAAGAACAAACATATTTAACTGCTAAACCATCTCCACAGCCTCCTTATTTTGTTTCTGAGGGGCTCACTAATATGGCCCTGCTAGCCTCACACCCCTGAGGCTGTGTCACGTACACGCTAGGCAAAGCCATATCCAGACTTCTGTTAGATGGACGTAAAAGACAACATCTACCCCAGGGTCCACATGAGAAGAAAATGAAGTTATGAATGAAGAAAATGATACATAGTCACCAATCTGTACCTTTATAATTTTATTACTATGTAAATACATTTATTCTTCCAGAGGACCAAGGGTCACTTTTCCTCGCAGTTTCACCGTCCTATTTACTGTTTGTTTGCATGTATCTTTTTGTTTAAATAGGGGCTTATGAATCTCAGGATGTCCTCTAGGCAAGGATGACCTCCTAGTCCACTTCCCAAGTGTTGGTTACACAGGAATGTTCCCAGCTCAGCTCAGCTTGAGAAGTCCTAAAGGAGAGATTAATTAATCATAGCAATCATGTCTAAATAATTCTTTTGAAAGTGATGAGCTCTAACCATTGATTTAAACCCACAAAAATTACTAAACAATATTTGCTAATAAAATCAAACACTTGATGATAGGTTTTGGTGCTTAGACTCTTTCATCTATTTGTCTGTCTGTCTGCCAGTCTGTGTGCTTGCATGAGTTTTCGTGCACCATCTATGTGTGGGTAGCCTCAGATCCCAGAGGTCCTCTGGAACTAGAGTTACAGGCAACACATTAGACATGAGTGCTGGGAACAGAACCTGGGGTCTCTGCAAGAGGCCTAAGTGCTTTTAACCAACTGAGCTAATGCTCCATCCCAGGAAAATGCAGTTAAAATATGTGCCTTATAGATTAGCCTAGTGGTGCATGCCTGAAATCCCGTGAGGGGTTGGTGGCAGAATGATCTGGGGTTCAAGGCCAGCCTAAGTTAGAGAGTGAGCTTCAAGCCTGGGCTGTGTGAGACTGTCACCAAACCAAACCAAACCAAACAAATTTTTCATCAATTATTGATGCTGTCTCTCTCTTCAGTCATCCAATGCGTTCTGTAAGAGAGAAAAGCCTATGTGCACTAAAGCTCTTGGTGACTAGATGGATTTAGAGGCTCCAGTCCCACTTAGTCTGCCTCAGAACTGCCGCTATACAGGTGGAGCTCAGTAATGTCACTGGGATGCTTTTAATAATGTGTGGGCCAAATGAGGAGGCCCTGAGTGGTATGCACCAATGACACTGAGGTCCTTGGGGACAAGGAAGAAAAGGCCGAAGAAGTGGCACATTTGGGGGAGGGGAATTTGAATGATGTTACTTATATGAGGAGGCAGAGAACAATACAGCTGGGGATACAGACGAAGAAATCAGCACACAGATGGGTCAGAAAGCACTACATTGCCAACCAGTGCATTTAAGTCAGCCCAGATGTCTAAGCAGCTAAGCAAAAGAGTCACCTACTTAACAGATGATACCTGTGTTTTCCAGCAAGGAGGATAAATGTAAATGTAACAGCCAGAAATAAGTCATGATCTATAAGAAAGAAAGAAGAAAAAAAAAAAAGGTACCATTTAAAAATCAATATCTTTAGCCCGGCATGGTGGCACATGTGTTGAATATCAGCACAGAGGCAAGTGGATCTTTGTAAGTGTGAAGCCAGCTAGGTCTACAGAGTAAGTCCAGGACAGCCAGTGCTATTTCACAAAGAAACCCTGTCTCAAAAAAAAAAAAAAAAAAAAAAAAACAAAAAAAAAACAAAAAAAAAAAAAAAACAAAAAAAAAAAAAAAACAAAATCAGCCAACTAACCAAATAAAAAGTACAAAACAAACCATCATCTTCTTGGGCTGGAGAGATAGTTTGGTGGTTAAGAGCCTGGGCTGCTGTTCCAGACAGAGGACATGGTCTCATTTACCAGCATCTACATTGGAGGCTTCTAACCAGCTGTGGCTTAAGTCTTAGGGGATTGGATGTCCTCTTCAGGACTCTGTGGGCACTGCATACATGTGGATGCCTAAATACAGACTCAGGCACTCATATACATAAAAATGAATAAAATCTGAAAACAGAAAAATAAAAACTTCATTAAACAGACAAGACATGTTCAACTGGAAGTAAAGCAACTGTCCTGGGAGAAGGCTGTCCATGTAAAGTATTGCTTCTTTACACAAGTATATTAGGCCTAGACTACCACTGAACATGTAGCACAGAGAACAGAGCCCCTCCCTAAAAAAACAATTAGTTTTTATTTATTTTAGACTATCTGTATATGTGTATATCTACTCCTGGCTCGTACAGATGGCATTGAAGTCCTTGTGGACAAGGAAGGAAAAATGGAGAAGCAGCACAGTCTTTTTTTTTGTTTTTTTTCGAGACAGGGTTTCTCTGTGTAGCCCTGGCTGTTCTGGAACTCACTCTGTAGACCAGGCTGGCCTGGAACTCAGAAATCCACCTGCCTCTGCCTCCCAAGTGCTGGGATTAAAGGCGTGCGCCACCACCGTCCATAGAGTGTTCTTTTTGTTTTTTAGTTTTGTTGTTTTCAGATTTATTTATTTATTTATTTATTTCATGTGAGTACACTGTCTGGGAATTGAATTCAGGACCTCTAGAAGAGCAGTCAGTGCTCTTAACCACTGATCCATCTCTTTAGCTCCTGTGCTTTTTCTATACCAAGAATGTGCCTTGTTCAACATCAGGTGTACTTTGCCACAGGTCAAGGTATCTTGCTTCATTTACCAATCCCACCACCGATTTGGACAATGTAACTCTTTTACTTTTTCACTCGGAGCATCAGCTGATACTTCCGTGGTCATGTGATTATCATAAAGAACATGAAGTCTGTATTCATTGTCCACTTGGAAGAGTTTCTCACAGCCTGTGGCTGGTAAGGAGATACTTAACTTCATCTTGACACAGGCATCAGGAAGTACCATGACAAAGATGATTTTTTTTTTTTTGAAAGAGCGTTTCATGTATTTCAGCCTAACTTGTTTTGCTATGTAGGCAAGGATAGTTGTGACCTTCTGATCTTTCCACCACTGCCCTCCAGGTGCTGGGATTAAAGGCATGAGACATAACACTTGGCTTCTATAACAATGTTTGGATCAACCATGAGGTGTTGTGTCCCGAGCTGCCTCACATTAGGTGCCAAAAATGTAAAGAACCACACTACCCCACACTTGAGGGCCAAAATGTCTGGACAGCTCTGTCAATGTTGGAATCCGCACTGCCAAAAGCCTTGGGGGCTAAATTGTTAGAGCCCATACTGCCCCAAGCTGCTCCGGTCAGCGGGTCGGGGTTCAGCAAGAGAGAGAGTGAGGACGGACATGAGGAATGGAGACTAGACAGTGTGATTCAATCCTGTTTATTCTTCAGTCTCTCTTCCTAGTCCAAGTCCCAAGTCTTGAGTTCCTAGTCCCTAGTTCCTAGTCCCTAGTGCCTCCAAGTTCCAAGTTCCAAGTTCTAGTCTCGAGTCTCACCCAAGTACAAGTGTCTAATCCTAGTTGCCTGTCTCGAGTTTCTCTGTGTAGCCCTGGCTGTCCTGGAACTCACTCTGTAGACCAGGCTGGCCTTGAACTCAGAAATCCGCCTGCCTCTGCCTCCCAAGTGCTGGGATTAAAGGCATGCGCCACCACCACCCGGCCCAATGCCTAATACTTAATAATAACTTCTTCTGTCTGCCTCTCGCCTTTTATATATCTCACTTCTAAGCCATGCCTTTAAGTCATGCCCTTAGGTCTTGTTTCTAAATCTGATCTCTAAATCATGCCCTTAAGTCACACACCTTTAAGTCTCACACACCTAAGGGATAATCCTGGGTATCTAAAACAAGATGTTATCAGATTATGCTCAGCTATTGTAGGCTATTGTAATCAAGTCTCTTGTCAGGGTATATGGCTCAAGATGGCTGCTCGGATGATAGCCGCCTTCTATTGGCTCCCCACAACAAGGCACATTCAAGACAGTTGCATCATGTAGTGAGGATGGAGCTGATAGTTGTTCATTCCCAGTGAAAGTATAGTAATCATACATTACAGTGCTATGCCCTAGTGTTGCTTGTGGTGATGGTGTGATTGAGCTCCTGTGCTTCCAGTCTCATCAAAGTATGATAAAAATCAAAGTATGATAAAAACCAGATGGTAAACAGTGCTTCATAATGTCAATGTGTCACTCTCTATGCATTTACTGTATTAACCATACTTTCTACTGTTATTTTATGAATTCCTTTCACTTACAAAAAAACCTGACTAGTCAGCCCCAGGCAGGCCTTTTAGGAGATATTCCAGAAAACATTGCTATTATGGGGATGACAACTCCGAGTGTGTTTCTGCCCCTGGGGCTCTCCAGCAGGGCAAGATGTGGACAGTAATATTGATTATTCTGACCCTGTGAGGCCTTGGCTGATGTGTGCTTGTTTGTAGTTTAGCTTTGAACAAACAACTTTTAAAAAATAGAAAAGAAACCTAGAAACATTTTTAGAAAAACTAAACAGGTGTGTGTGAAGGGGTTGAGGCAAGACATACACACTTGTAATAATAGCCAGTCATGGTGGTACACACGTAAAATCCCAGCTTTTGGGAGGTTCAGGCAGGAGGATTATTATGAGTGAGTTTGAGGCCTTTTTGGGTCTACAAGAGCAACAACAAAAAACAAAAATGTAAACAGACTGTAGAAAAAGAAAAAGACAAAAACTAAAACCACACAAAGTCAGAACAACTCCCCCTCACCAAACACCTGGTTCCTTGTACAAGGCACTTACCAGCCTGCCATGATGTAGCTTTCAGGGCTGGAGCTTGCTCTGGTTAGGACAGGGAACAAACAGTGTGCAAATGTGAAATTTTAGCACAAAACTGAACACTAGGGCAGACTGCAAACACTCTGTGTTTAGATACAGACACACACACAGACGTACAGACTCTCTCTCTCTCTCTCTCTCTCTCTCTCTCTCTCTCTCTCTCTCTCTCTCTCACATACACACACACACACACTGATCTTAAACAGTGAAGAAAGGGACGAGGAGAGATGGGTCAGTAGATACAAGGTTCTTGTTAGACAGAAGGACTAAGTTCTAGTGTTATGAGTTCACAGTAGTGACTAGAGTGAATAATTTGCATTAATGAGGATAAGTAGGCTGAAACAGGAACAGAGATATACCAGACAGTTTGAGAAGTAAGACAAGTGGTAAGAAGTTTAGCATTAAGAATATTAACTCAGCAGGGCATGGTGGCATGTAGTTGTCGTCACAGCACTTGGAGGGTAGAGGCAGGTGGATCCCTGTGAGTTGAGGACAGTCTGGTCTACCTGTACGCAGTTGCTGGGTGTTATGATCCCCACAGGCTCACTGTGGTCTTAAGTAGGAATGGAGAACATTCATTCATTATTTATTTATTTATTTATTTATTTATTTATTTATTTTTCATTTATTTGTAGGCCCTTTGCATGTCTTTATTTGAGAAATGCCTGTTCATATCTTTGCTTACTTTGCACATTTAATTATGGCTCATGTAGGAGTGACCTAGGTGTAGTTGACCATGCGCAGAGTGATTTGAGCCGCAGTCATGAATTCTAGAAGTTTGGAAAGTAGACAACACCATTGTCCATAAAGGGGCATGACGAAAAGGGTGTGAGGAAAAGGTGAAGGGTCAGCTCCCTTCAGAGAGCTCAGTAAGATCGGAACTGCATTGGGGAAGACTGGACAGAAGCCAGCTGAAGCAATGGAATTTGGATAAAGCAAGTGAGACAGGTGACTTGGGCATGTTACCAAAATGCTTGTGAGAGAAACGCAAGATACTGGGTGAGTTGGGAGGACAAGGAAAAGGTTCTTATTTTTCTTTTTTTTAATTTTAAGATGGAAGGCAATCAAGAAAATTTGTGTTGGTAAAATAGAGAAAATGTACATCCTTCTTAGTAGAGGACACCTTGCATTCTAGAATGGCTGACTCAAACCTTAGTTAGGCCAGTGTGATAACGACTTCACTGTGGAAACACCCAAGACACAAACCATGGGGATAACTTTTCTGTTGCTTTCCCCTCTTCCCCTGGGGGAGGAGGGAACTTGTTTGGAGTTGGACCTTTTAGATGTGGAAATGTCCTGGAAATCTGCCCCATATTCATTCTGTCTGTCTCTCTTCCCCCTTCCCTCTCCCTTCCTCCTCTGTCTGTCTTTCCCACCCTCTGTGTGTGTGTTTGATACGTGCACATTTCCACGTCCATTGTGGAGTGCATCAGATTAGTGAATCCAGAGCCTCATACATTCTCAGCACCCTCTTCCACTGGTGCACTTCTAACCAGAATACTGCTTTTAGGTCATAAGGAGTAGATCCCCTGTGCCCAGTTCATGTGGGTTTCCCAGACTTGTTGAGCAGCACATCAGTAGAGGGTAAACTTGGCACACTGCTTTAGCAATGGTCTGGGTGTTAGCTATTCAAGTAGAGCAAAGAGGAGAACCGATGGAGAAAGAAGACGGGAGACTTTGGTGCCTTCAAGTGAGGCTCAGATCAATGTCAAGGACAAGGAGTCCTAAGTGACTGCTTCCTGACTTTGGTTATCACGGTAAGGATCATTTACAACCTTTTGATAACAAGGACATCTTCCTCTGTCCCCTCAACACTCATTTTGTTTGTCTCCACTGTGTCTTTTGGTCTGATACATTTCTTCTTTCATTAAGTGTTTACTAAACACTCTCATGATTAATTAGGCATGACAGGTGCAGGTGATATCACAATGAACAGACAGAAAGACCTGTGCTGGAAACTGTATCCTAGTGCAAAGCGGTTGAAATGAGAAAAATTATAACCTCTAACATCATATAGAAAAACAAGGCAAGGCAAGGGATCCAGAGACATGATGAAGGGGCTGCATCCAAGGATACCTTTTAGAGTTCAGCACTGCTCCAGAATGCAAACAGGGAAAGCAAAACAAAAACTGAAAGAAATAAATGGGCTATTCTTTTACACGTCGATGGCAAAACTGAGTTGTTAAGCTCTTGAATACTTTGGATATGGTGATTACGAAGGTTTACAGATGCTATGCTACAACCATTTTGTGCATGAGAAAAATCCCAAGTCACAGATTGAAATGTTGCTTTCAAGTCTTCTTCTGTCTGAGAAGGCTGACATGGAGGAGTCATTGGGTCTGATGAAACAGCAGTTCCCAGAGCCGCAGGGAACATTCTCCCACGCTCGGTCTTGTTTTGTTGCAGTGATAACATGAAGAATAAATCCAGCTCTTCCAGGGCTCCAAGCAAAGTTGAACTGCCTGTAATTTACAAGGTCATCACAACTTCTCATTAAAAATGAACAGAACTTCTGCCCTTTTCAAGTCCATCTGTTCTGTCTCCCAGTGTTTCTTACTGAAAGCTAAAGGTCTGGCAGTGTGGGCTCAGTTCCTAAGAACTTGAAGCTGGATGCCAATTAGCTTTTCCTAGTCAAAGCATATTCTACTGATTTCTTACCAAGTCTTAATGTCCTACCGCTTTCTTGATATGGAAAGCGCATGTTGAACCAGATATGGTGGCACATACATTTAATTCTTGCTTGGGAGACAGAGGCAGGTGATCTCTGTGATTTCATGGCCAGCCTGGTCTACACAGAGAGCACTAGGACAGCTGGGGCTACATAAAGAGACACTCTCAAAACAACAACAAAACAAACAACTCCCCCAAACAAGAACAAAACATAATCAAACAACCCAAAATTAACACACAGAGAAAGAGAGAGAGAGACTATGTTGCATATATTACAATGGTTTGACATTTTATGATCTGTTTAGCCATATTGAGTTGTAAATTATATCACATTAAAAACAGAAGACAGGTTTGAGAGATTCCTCAGTGATTAAGAGCACTTACTGCTGTAGCTGAGGACCCAGGTTCAGTTTCCAGCCTCTATGTGGTAGCTTATGGCTTTCTGTAACTCCAGTTCCAAGAACCTTGATACCCTCTTCTGTCCTCATAGGATATCAGGCACACATGTGATGCACATACACACATACATGCAGGCAAGCATCCATACACATAAAATAAAAATAAATAAACCTTTAAAACAAAACAAAAGCCATTTTTCTTGTGGGTTATTCACCAGAGAAGAGTACCTGGATATGGGTTTAAGCCAATAAAGAATCTTTATTTGATTGCCAGAGACCATATTGGGTGTTTGGGATTCTGGTGTAGCCTACAGACTTTTTCAGGATGAGCTTCTAACCACAAAAACCATGTTCTGGGCTGAAATACTTTAGTAACAAAAAACAGTTAACCAGAAGCAAAAGTATAGAAGCCAAAAAGCAAGATTAGTACATTCAGAGACTTTCCTAGAACTGTGGAGTTTGATGGAATAGCTCTTTGTTTTCCTCTTACAAGATGGTACTGTCTACATGCTGAGTTTTATGACTCGATGGTATTTTCATCATGGAGTCAGTTGTGCTAAGGTTTGGGGGTCTACTTAGGTCTGGGCCCTGTTACAATTTTCACTGTAGTTCTTATTTCCTTAGATAGCATTAACCATACAGCCTTTCTGCCTTTTATTTCTCTTGTGATATGTGATAAATTGCTGTGGTTAACTGATTTTGCCCTGTAAGTCTCTAATTGTCTCTTTCTAAATGGGAATAAGGCCTAGTGGTTCCTCTTAGACACGAAGAACAGCAGGCGAATTTAGAGTTGATAAAAAGCAAGATAGGGGATGACACACACTTGTGCAGATGGGAGGGTTTTACCATTTTTACCAGTTTTTTTTTAGGGGGGGGGAGCATTAAGGAGTTACATGGTAATTAAAATCCTTTTTTTCTCATACATTTCTCATATATCCCAACTGCAGTGTCCTCTCTCTCCACTCCCTTCTCCTCCATGCCCCCCATCATCCACCCTCTCCCAAGTTCATTCTTCCCCTGTTTCCCTTAAAAAAAGAAAAAAGAAAAAAAAAAAAGAAAAAAAGAAAAAAGAAAAAAGCAGGCCTCCCAGGAATATCAACCAAATACAGGATAGCAAATTTACAATAAAACTAGGCACAAACCTTCATATTAAAGCTGGATAAGCCAACCCAGCAGGAGGAAAAGGGTCCCCCAAACAAGCAAAAATGTCACCCCCCACCCTCCCACTTCCACTGTTAGGAGTCCTACAAGAATACCAAGCTACATAGCCATAATGTATACACAGAGGATCTAGCTCAGACTCACACAGGTTCCCTGATTCCTGACTGGTGCTTTGAGGTTCTCTGGCTCTGCATAGTGTTTGGTTGTGGGTCTCTGCATCTGCTTCCATCCAGAGGCTGGGTGATACCTCTCTGATGATTATTGGGCTAGGCATGGATCTCTGAGTATAACAGAATATCATGCTGACTTTTTTTTTTTCCATTTGTGTTTGATTCTATTCTGGGTCTCTGGGCTGTTGATCATCTGGTTGCTGATCATCCAGGCAGTGTCAGACATGGGGTCCTTCTCATTGCATGGCCGTCAAGAAGTTGGGCCAGTCATTGGTTGGACACTTCCACAAGCTCTGCACCACCGCTATTCCCAGCACATCTTGCAGGCAGGACAGATTGTAGGCCAAAGGTTTTGTGGCTGGGTTGATGTCCCAGTCCCAAAGATGGTCGGTGCAAGCTCTATATCCCCCATTACTAGGAGTCTTTGCTAGGACCACTCTTGTAGATTCCAGGAAGTTTCCACTGCACTAGATTTCTACCCTAAAAATGCACCCCTCCCATTTCAGTTGTGCCTCCCAGTACTCTCCCTCCATGCTACATTATCCCAGTAGTCTCCCTTCACACCCTCATTTCTCCTGTTCTGATTCCCACTGCCCCCAATCCACCTGTAAGATCTATTTCCCATTCCCAGGGAGATCCATGCATCTGCCCTTGAGCTCTCTTTGTTACTTAGCCTCTCTGGGTCTGTGGATTGTTCTGAAAACCTCAGTCTTTTCCTCTGTGTGTGTGTGTGTGTGTGTGTGTTTTCTTTGTTCCTTCTTCTTTATCCCTCTTTCCGACATCACCCATGATTCTGCGTTTAGTTAAAACCAAACAGCCAATCCAAGCAAGTGCGCTGCACACTTGCTTTGTGACTTTCACGCACTTTTCCAGGCTTCCACTCCAGTGCCCATCTTTCCTGTGAGCGATTTGGCTAAAGGATGCAGTTCTTCTCCCATTACAGACTTTAACTGCAGTACAATTAAAATGGAAACAAAAGGGAAAAGCCAGTTGTCTGGAAAGTATTCTACATTCCTTTAAATTACAAGTAATGGTGCTTATATTCAGAACAATATGAACATATAAAGGAAATGAAGATTTAAAAAAAAAAAAAGACTATTCTTCCCTTTTCCCCAAATGGCACTCTGTAGGATAATGAGAGAATGAATATAAAAATGAACAATGGTTGGGCTACATATGAAAACAGAATTTGGGGGATAGAATTGTAGTTTAGTGGTAAAGTGCTTAAAGTGCTTACCCAGCACGTGGAAAGAAAGCCTTAGGCTTAATTCCCCTCAGGGGGATTAAAAAAGAAACAAAGAAAGAAACAAAGAAAGGAAAAGGAAAGTGTTTTTTGAGACACAGTGTCACTGTTGAGCCCAGGCTGGCTTTGATCTTTCTATTCTACTTCTGCCTGATGAATACTCAACCACAGGCATGTACCGCCACACTGAACTTAATATTTTGAATATACAAATGTTTTCAAATGTCCAGTGAAGCCTACGTGATATATTCAACAGAATTTCGGCTAAGAAAGAAATTACTTGATGTAACTAATAAGCCATTCTAAATTCAGGGAGTTTTGGTATTTTCTTCTTTCTATCTGGTATCTTCCATTACAAATACGAATTGCAACATGAGCTGACGGCATGTGCCTGTAATTTTGGTTACAGGAAGGCTGAGGCTGAAGGATCAATGATTTAAGGTCAGCCTGGACTATATAAGTTTATCTCAAAAACAAAACCCACCAAGTAATAGCAACAAACAACAAAAGCCCAGACTGCTAATTCAGAACCCATAGCAACCTGCCCAGGATTCCAGCTTCTTTATCTGTAACAGACAGGCCAGAGGCCACTATGGTTTCATTGTGGAGACTCACTTGGAGTCCCAGACTTTATATGAAGATTATTTTAAACTGAAGACATTAGCGATCCAGCAGATATGGGGTGTGGGCGAGGATCTTGATGCTTCTCTTATCTGAGTGAAGCAGGAGCTTCTGGAAACTATGGCCACTAAAGATCTTTCCAGGGAGTTCATGGCCAAGAAGGAAAGACCACACACACCTGCATAAACAAACATTATCTCACACATTCCTATAGCTTCTCAGTGTGCCTGAGACCTATTCATCTTTTCTGAAGAAACTCATTTACTTGCCATATAAGAGTGTTTCTCCATTCTCCCGTTTCTCCGTAAGGTATCTACAACTCTAACTTTAAGCAGTTATTGAACCAGCCACTTCCTTTTTATATGGAAATAAACTTTTTTTTTTTTTTTTTTTTTTTTTTTTTTGAGAAGTGATCTCATTTAGTCCAGGTTGGCCTTGAATTCCTTCTGTATCAAAAAATGGATGACCTGAATGGATTCTCCTCCTTCTATTTTCAAAGTGTTGGGATTACAGTTTTAGGACAATCCCATTTGGCTTGTAAATACTTCACCATCCCCCACCCCATCCCGTTATTTTGGCTTTTGTCAGTTTAACTTGCAGTCTCTAGGTACTTCAGCTAGAACTACAGAGAACAAGTTTTTCTCTTATAAGAAAGTTAGAATTGGCTATAAGCGCAACAGCTGACTCTAGTAATAGTCCAGGAAAGCAAACAACAATGTCTCCAGTATAAGGTTCAAAAATGGTTAGAATGTAGCAACAGGCAGATAGCTTAACTTTGTATTTCCATGGCATCACATAGAGAAAGCCAAGTATGCACCCTTCAGCAACTACCTAGGTGCTCGGCTCTGAGTCAGCCCTAGCTTCTCCATGTTCCCGGCCTAGATAATCAGGGCACGCGCAGAATTTCTCCTTTGCTCCCTAAGGTTTTCTCTTCCTTCCTCTGAACTTTTGTCAAAACCCTAACTAACTGCCTCGATAAAGTTGGCATCACAACTCTTGTTTTCTCTTCCTATTTGATTGTTCTTTATTTTATTTCCACAGCTGTGAGTTTCATTCCCACAACTTAGAAATTTCTCTGAAACAGCTTGTAGAGTCAAATAAATATTTATCTGTTATGATGCTTTCTATATAGTCTGTATTTCTTTTAGCTCCTGAGTGATGTTTTTGCATTTTTTTTTTTTTGCTGATGTTAGTACAAACACTCTTATTTCAAGCAAATCAATCTTTAAAATAACAGAGAGATCAATAAGAGACAGCTGCAAATAAGCCTCCTCTTTTCTAAGCTCTTGAAGAGTCTCAAGACATCTACATTCTGATAGGTTATCTCTCTGCTGCTGAAATGAGCCAATTCAAGCCAGATTAGAATACATTAAAGGCAGACTTATTGGGAAGCTGCTCTTGGATGGACCAGTTTACTTGCTCCAAGGACCAAGGCCAGGGAAGTCTCCATGGAGAGAATTAGGCAAGGGAAAAGAGGAAGCAAGAAAGGGCGCATGCAGAGAGGAAAAAGAAGAGGAAGTCCAGGAAGAAGGAGGGAGGAAGGGAGGGGGAAGGAGAGAGGAAGGGAGGGGGAAGGAGGGAGGAAGGGAGGGGGAAGGAGGGAGGAAGGGAGGAGGAGGAAGAGGAGGAGGAGGAGGAGAAGGAAGATCAAAATGTCTGGATTACACAGGGAAGAGCCTCTGGGGAAAGGACAGCCATGCTGACAGGACTTGCTATGTAGACCAGGATGGCTTGAATTCACAAAGATCCACTCGATTCTGCCTCCCCAACTGTTGGATCAAAGGTGTATGCTGCCACTTTCCTTTATTCTTTATTCAAGAGAATGAGGCCTTAGAAAGTGCATCCAAGTTTTTATTATTATTATTATTATTATTATTATTATTATTATTATTATTTTGGTTTTTAGAGACAGGGTTTCTCTGTGTAGCCCTGGCTGTTCTGGAACTCACTCTGTAGACCAGGCTGGCCTCGAACTCAGAAATCCGCCTGCCTCTGCCTCCCAAGTGCTAGGATTAAAGGCGTGCGCCACCACTGCCCGGCAGCATCCAAGTTTTAAATTCAACGTCTCCTTTTAAAATTTTCTCTGTCCCTAAATGCACACATCACCACTGAAAAGAAAACTGTAAAGCTCAGGCTAGTTAGTAGTTAGTGCTACAGCAATGAAAATGTCAAAAGAGCTCACTGTTAAATATAATATGCTCCTCCTGTGAGCCAGGCCCTGAGTTTATTCTTAAAGAGAGAAAGAGAGAGGGAGAGAGAGGGGGGAGGGAGAGAGAGAGAGAGAGAGAGAGAGAGAGAGAGAGAGAGAGAGCACATTATTGCATACGAGATGGATTGGCCTTTTAAAAAAAGATTTATTTTTATTTCAAAGCTTGTGTGCATGTGTGAGTGTTTGTGTGTGTGTGTGTGTGTGTGTGTGTGTGTGTGTGTGTGTGTGCACGTGTACTCTGTGTACTCACAGAGGCCAGAAGAGAGCATAAGAGATCTCTGGGAACTCTTCTAGGCAAGGGTACTGGAAAAGGAACCAGTGTTCTCTGGGAAACTAGCACTCACTTTTAACTGAGAAGCCATTTTTCCAGTCCTTGGGTTGACATTTTTACTAGTGTTCAATGTGCCAATATTTGGAAAAGAACCTTTCTACCTGCCCTCAGCCTTAATGGTCTCTCTCTCACTCTCTTTTCTTCCCTCTCCGACTTTTTCTCAGTTTTTTTTTTTTTTTTTTGTTCGTTTGTTTGGTTTTGTTTTTTTTTTGTTGTTGTTGTTGTTTTGCTTTGTTTTTTGAAATAGGGTTTTACTATGTATCCTTGGTTTGCATGGAACTTGACATGAATGTAGACATCCTTGCAGACTTGGATGGACTCACAGTAATACACCTGACCATCAACCGCTCATTGGAAAAAATTTATCTTATGCACTTAGGTGTTTCTTCTGCATGCATGCCTATGTACCACATGCTTGCCTGGTGTCAGAGGGGCCCAGAAGAGGGTCTCAAATCTCTTGTAATTGGAGCCAAAAGTGATTGGGAGTCATCATGTGTGACCTGATCCAGAATCCTCTGGGAGAGCAACCAAGGCTATCAACTGCTGAGCCATCTTTCCACCACCGGCTTCAGTCACATCTGAGTGGAGCTATTGCAGATAGACCACTGAACTGGAGTTGGAAGGAAGTGATAGGTCTAGAAAATCATGGGAAGTATCTCTGGGAATTTGGCATGTTTGGAGTATTCTCAGAGTGTGCGCCCAATCTAGGGTGGTGTCTAATTGCATTAATCTAGCACTCGGGGGAAGAAGCAAGAAGGATGAAATGTTCAATGTCATTCTCAGGTGCCGTGCAAGTTTGGGACCAGCTAGGGATATAGGGTAATGGTAGTAACTGGTTATCTACTTCAGATACACTGTTCAGATAGAGGCTCATTCATTACAGGTTCCACAGAGAGACAGAGTAGATCATTCATGGTCTCTGACTCTTGTCCCTTGGTTATGTCACTCAGAAGGCTGTGAGTTTCCAAGTTTCTTTGGTGATAAAGCTAATCATGCAAGAGCAATAGAGAACATATCCCTCCCATGTATCTCTTCGTGAGAACCCTTCCCTTCTATGTGAATGAGCTCACCCAGTGGATGGACGTGCATTTTTAAAATCGCTGGAACGACTACTGTCAGCACTTGATCTATTTCTCTGGTGTAAAGCATAGTTTCTAGGCTGTGTCATCACAATGTGAGGCTGAACACAGTTCAGCTAGTACTCGAAACTTTACTGTAGGGTTTCGGGTAGAATCACAATGCCCTCAGGCCCCAGGCATTAGGCATTAGCAGTTTATATGTACACAGTACAAGGAGAGGCTTTGTTTGAGACTTAGAAGGCAGTAACTCATTTGGCATCTTTAAAATGGCCAGAATAGTCGAATAAACACGGCCTCACAGCATCTTGCTAATGTAAAATATCAGAGGCACCCAGAGTAACAGTAACAGCTTGGAGAGACTCTAATAGTCCCTCTTTAATTTGGGGCCTGACACCTGGCAACATTTTGAGCTATAAATAGAGTGATGGAGGAAGGAGGGAAGCCAAAGAGATTTCCTGCTGCTGTCTCAATATATTGAATGAGAAGGACTTAGCAAAGAAGAATTAAAAAAAAAATCCCATCTAGAAATAAAGTAGGGGCTCATTCTGCAGAAGGTTTTGTAGTTAAAGCACCCTGGATTCTAATAGGGTTTGCTGGATGTCTTGAAACTATGGGTGGGGCTGCAGGAAGCTGCTTAATCTCTCTATCATTAAAACTGGGTTGAAAGCCCCTAGGACTCATGGCTGTAAATTTAGGGACAGGAGCCATGTATCCTCTTCCAGGCTTATTCAATGCCAAACTCTCCAGCATCAGGAGAGCAGAGAGTTTAGTACAAAGAAGGCAGGCAGAGAGTGTTCAAATGGTCCCAGTTTGGTCCCAAAAGAGGTTGTTGTTAGTATCAGTGAAGTATCTCATAGGCAAAGAGCCAAACAGAAATTCTTTTCCTTATGCAAACTGTTAAATGTGTTAGTGGGCAAATAAAATGAAACCTTTTTCTCCTTTGTAATGTTTTCATTTCTTTCTTAGTTCTCTTGATCAAATATAGAGGATTTGGGGATTGGCGAGAAGGTAAGTGCATTTGCAAACTCCAGAGGACTGGAGTTTGATTTCAGTTGACTCACAACCGGCTACAGGGGATCTGATTCCTCTGACATCTGAGGGTTTGCATTCATGTGTTCATACCCACATTTGGACACACACCTATACATAACTAAAAATTGAAATAATAAAATTTATAGTTTTTCTGAGAGCGTTGCAGATTAGATTAAATTCTACATGCTAGGAAGAGTCCCTGTCACTCTGTTGCATCCCAGCCTGGAAAGCTAAGGTTGTATGGGGGCAGAAATAATCCTGCTTGGGAGATGAATATTCTGTCAGCACATTTGAAAGTGCAGAACCCAGACAGAAAAGGTCAGGCAGGTGAGGCTCAGTGCTCAGCCCTCTTGCCATTGACTTGATGATCTCCGACACCAGGGTTGGACTTTTTGTCAATGTAGCAGTTATCTGAGAGAAGCCATCAAAAAAGAGGAAGAGGGGGCTGAAGGGATGGCTGGGTGGCTAAAAGTGCCTTCCAGAAGACTGGGTTCAGTTTCCAGGATGCATGTTGGACAGCCACCACTTGTAACTCTAGATCCAGGGGATCTGATTCTTTCTTCTGGGCTCCTAGAGCACCCTCATATATGTGTGCACATGCACACTCAGACACACAAACACACACACAGACACACACACACAACTGTACATAAATTAAAAAACTTAAAAAAAAAAAAAAACAAAAAAAAACAGCCGGGCGGTGGTGGCGCACGCCTTTAATCCCAGCACTTGGGAGGCAGAGGCAGGTGGATTTCTGAGTTCGAGGCCAGCCTGGTCTACAGAGTGAGTTCCAGGACAGCCAGGGCTACACAGAGAAACCCTGTCTCGAAAAAACCAAAAAAAAAAAAAAAAAAAAAAAAAAAAAAAAAACCACCTAAAAGAAGGAAGGACTATTTGGTTTGTTGGTTTATGGTGTCAGTGACATCATCAGGATCTCATGGCTGTCTGTCTGTCTCAAGACCCACGGTGAGCAAGCGTAGTGAAGCACAGGTAGAACAGAGCTGATTACCTCCTGGCAATCAGGATCAGGAAAGGGAGAGGGCCAAGATGTATCTTTCAGAGGCATATCACTAATGACCGACTTCTTCCTGGTTTCTACCATGTGCTGAGTGCCATCATCTTATAAATCCGTGAAGACCCCAGAACCAATGTGACTGATAGAACGAAGAGTTTATTTAGAGCTCATAGTTTCAGAGAATTAGAGTCTGTGTCTATCATGGAGGAGAGCATGGCAACAGGCAGGCAGGCCTGGTGCTGGAAGTAGCTAGGAACACATACCATGAGGCATGATTATCAGCCAGAGAGAGAGAGAGAGAGAGAGAGAGAGAGAGAGAGAGAGAGAGAGAGACAGAGAGAGAGAGAGAGAGAGAGACAGAGAGAGACAGAGAGACAGACACAGAGACACAGAGACACAGAGACACAGAGACACACAGAGAGAGAACTGTTTGGGAATGGTGTGGGTTTTGACATTTCAAAACCCATCTTCAGGGCCATATCTCCCAATCCTTCCCAAACAGTTCCACCAACTGGGACCAAGCATTCAAATATGTGAGCCTGTGAGGACCATTCTCATTCAAACCACCACAGAATCAATCCACTGTTAATGGCTATGTCCCCAGGAATCCACAACTTTCCCAAAGACTGTCAGCAGCAATTCAGCACTTAACACAGTCATTGAGAAATATTTCTTATTCAAACAATATCCTTAATCTTCTAAAGGTACTGAGTAAATGAAGCAAGAAGGATCCCTTTTAGGGGCCTAGTGTAGGGTTGGCACTTAAGCAATCTTAGTTACATCTCTTCCTTTGGAATAGTAAGAAACATTATTGACAAGGTCTCAATGTGTAGTCCAGGTTTGTCTGGAAATTTAGTATATAGCCCAAGCTGGCTTCAAACTTGCAGTGATCCTTTTGCCTCAGAATTCCATCTACTGGGATTATAGAAGCATGTCACCATCAGTTCACAAATTTTTATTAGATGAATTAATTCAACTAAAAAATTTCTGCTTTGTTATTTTTGACCTTAATGTCAAGTAAGGGACAAATAACATTATTTTTTTTTTCCAAGAGAAAACTACCAATCTCAAATTTAAGAGTAAGTTTAAGTGTCCTGTCCCCTCATCCCTCAATACCTAAGACAGTTGGGAGAGCTGATTCCCCTCGGGGTAAGAACAGGTGAGCTGGCCCTGTTCCTCTCTGGGTGCAGCATTTGGGATACTGGCTCTGAATCTCACTGGGTAGCACAGTAGGGCTAGCCCTGGTTGAGGGAGCTTAAGTGAGCCAGCCTTGTGGGCAAGAGCTCAGGAGAGCTGGCCCTGGCACTTGCCTGCAGTGAGGTGGCCTGAGCTGGGGGAAGTGCCCTCTGTCTCCTCACCCATCACTACCTGAGGCAGCTGGAAGAGCTGATTTCAGGGTCATGAGAGTGGATGAGCAGACCCTGAACCTCCAGGGTGAGCAGGCCCTTTACCTTGACTGGGCAGCACAATACAGCTTGCCTTGTGGAGCTTGCCTTGTGAGGGTGAAAGCATTGGAGAGCTGGCCCTGCCACTCATCTAGCATAAATAGCATGGATGTGTGCACACATGGGGTGGGGATGATGACCTGCCTCTCCCTCCCTTGGTATTTGCAGTATCCAGGAGAGTTAGCCCTGGGGTCATGAGAGCAAGAGAGTTAGCCCTGACCCTTCACTGACTGTAGCATTTGGGAGAGTGAGCCCTGCACCTCACCTGGGCAACACAGTAGAGCTGACACAGGTGAGTCACCCTTGTGGGTATGAGAGCAGGAGACCTGGCCCAGACCCTCACAGGATAAGGATAAAAGACCCTCACTTGGGAAAGTGGGCCCTGAGCTTTGACTGGACAGCACAGTGGAGCTGGTTCTGGAGGCATGGGTGAGGGTGGGCTGGCTCTGAAGGCATGAGAGCAGGAGTGTTGACCCTGCTTCCAAAGATGGTAGCACTGTGTCAGGCCATGGAAGGGTGTCCTGGTTCTTGGGTTATGGGTTTGGCCATGCCCCCAGAATCCAGGCTCCTGTCAGGAGGTCTAATCTCCATTCCACCTTCATACAGGTGGAGGGCGGGGTGAGGAACAGGCCCTAGAGAGATTTATATACTAATAAGGTACCTGAAGGCCAGAGGGTGGAGCTGATTAAGCATTACTCCCTAGCCCCTCCCTCCTCTTCCCCTCCCTATTAATTTATGGCTTCCCTGGATTTTGAGGAACCGTGAGGAACCGTGAGGAACCATGGAGAGGCCTTTAGTTAATGAGCAGCTTGGTCCAACTTCCAGCTGGAGGAACCCAGAGCATTCCCAGCCGACTGCCCACAGCATGGCGGGAGGAACCCTGGGTTCCCCAGCAGCCTTTTTCCTACAGCACTGGGTGGCCTAGCCTGACTAGTACTAGAGAGCTCACCTTGGCAGTGCAGATAAGGGAGAACTAGTGTGCTGACCAGTTGGCTGTCACTCAGGCTCACATCTAGGGCTCTGAGCTGGCCTACTCCAAAATCTATGCTATCTGCTAAGGGTTGGGGTGCATGAGGTTGACCCAGGGACACAGGATCTCTATAACACAGGGCAACAATGGGATGTTGTTGAGTCGTGGTGAAGATACAATACTGATTGTCCCATAGAAGCCAGAGATCTCGGGCCAGCCTGATGACTCATTGCAATGAACATTTGCAAGGGAAGATATGTGGACAGAGGGATGCACTGTGGGACACACTGTGACACACTACAGCTTCCACAATGAGATGGTTTTCTATGCCTTTTTGTTTGTTTGTTTGTTTGTATGTTGTATGTGTGTTTGTCTGTGTGTATTTTATTAGTGGGGGAGGTTGCAAGAGTGAAGGGAAGATATGAGGAGACAGGGAAATAAACAGGACTAAGATACATGATGTAAAATTCACAAGGAATTGATAAAAAGTTTTTTTTTTTAAAAAAAAAAAAACAAAAAACAAAAAACAAAAAAAACAGCCGGGCAGTGGTGGTGCATGCCTTTAATCCCAGCACTTGGGAAGCAGAGGCAGGCGGATTTCTGAGTTTGAGGCCAGCCTGGTCTATAGAGTGAGTTCCAGGACAGCCAGGACTACACAGAGAAACCCTATCTTGAAAAACAAAAACAAAAACAAACAAAAAAACAAACTTAAGTGCACCAGAGTCTTAAACATTTTTAAAATTTACAGACTTTATTCATAATTGTTTTACATTTACTTATTTTTATTTTAAGTGAAGCGCTTGGAAGACTTTGGTTTAGGTGTGCTCTTGTCTGACTGACCTTTCAGGCAAACGTTCTGTCTAGAGAATGGAGATGAGAACAAGGAAGTAGAAGCAGTATAGTTTGTCAGTTTGTAGTAATCCAGGTAAATGGTAAAAGTGATTTACACTCAGACAGTAATAGAGTGTTGACATAATTCTGGATGTGTTTGGAAGGGCAACGTATCATGATTCGTTGATGAACTGAATGTAGAGTGATGTTTTACTTAGGGTTTTATTGCTGTGAAGAGACACTATGACCATGGCAACTCTTATAAAGGAAAACATTTAATTGAAGCTAGCTTACAGTTTCAGAGGTTTAGTTCATTATTACCATGATGGGAAGTATAGAAGCATGCAGGCAGAGATGAGCTGGAGAAGGAGCTGAGAGTTCCACATCTTGATCCACAGATAGGAGGAGACTAGGAGCCACACTGGGAGTAGCTTGAGCATATTTGAGACCTCATAGGCTGCCCCAACAAAGTCACTTCTCCAACAAGGCCACACCTACTCCAACAAGGCTATACCTCCTAATAGTGCCACTCGGCATGGCCAAGCATTCACACACATGAACCTATGGGGTCATTCCTATTCAAACCATCTCAAGTGAGAAGCTGAAGACCTTATCAACTTTGTTTCAGCCTGAATCCCCAAAGATTAGCTTCTACACTTCAAGAACAATAGAAACCCTGAAAAGGAAGTACAAAGAGAGTAATGAACATTAAAAGTGAAGTTTTGGGGAGCTGGAGAGATGACTAAGAAGTTAAGGTCACTTACTGCTGTCCAAGGGGACTAGGCTTGGACAGCAACACCCACAAGGCAACTCATAACTCTCTGTGACTCCAGTCTCAGGGGAGATGAGACCCTCTTCTGATCTCTACAATGTGTGCATGTCATGGATGAATATACATTCAACAGGCAGACGTGCACACACACATAAAACGAATAAAATTTTAAAATAAAGGAAAAAAGAAAAGAAACAGGACAATGGCTAAAGCACCTGTCTCAGATGCTAGGATGAACAAATGCTTATGGAACTGGTCAGGGAAAAGACAGAGGAAAAGTAGAGGGAATTGACCACAAGGAGTTGTTTTCATCCAGGAGTCACTAAATAGATCTTTTCCAACCTTCCAGTCATGATGATAGTAATGCCTCCTGTCTTCTTTGCTTGTCCACTTTGTCTTTCAGTGACTCACCCATTTATCTTTCCAGTATCCTCTCTGGTCCAGCCCATAAATGTAGAGATCTCTCCTATCTGAACCCACTGCCTTTTTAATTAAAAAACTGTTGGTACACAAAACCACACAAAGTGTCTATTCTTACTGGCTACCTCACAATATTTAGATATGTGTAGGTGATGCATTCTGTTTATTATCAGGGAAACATACCTGTCCCCTCAAGTGTTGATCACTTCTTTGTAGGAAAATGACATTCAAAAACTTTTCTCCCAGCTTTGTGAAATACACAGCACATTATTGCCATCCATGGTCACCCCACTGTGGAAAAGCACACCTGAATGGCTTTATAATCTTTTCCATTAAATTGGTTATTAGTCTTCTTCTTACGCTCAGCTATCTTTCCCATTACACTGTAAACCCCTTCATGGCAGTGATCATGCCCTGCCTGAAGTATCCAGCAAATGCTAGCTGACTGTCTTCCATTTGCCTAGAAACTAATCTCATTTGTTACAACCTCTTGAAAAGAGGTGTTTATTATTTTCCACATGAAAGTTCTTCATGTCCTAAAACTAACATTAACCTGCTCTTTGGTGTCATATTTTTTAGTCTTTATTTTAAATCTTGAAATTTCCTGTAAAAATATAAATAAGGGTGTTTTGTGTGAGTATATGTGTGTTACATGTCTTTGTATCACATGTACAGCACCTGTGGAGGCCAGAAAAGGGTGTGAGATTCCCTCAGACTGGAGTTATAGGTGCTTGTGAGCTACTAATGTGGATGCTGAAAAATGAACTGGGCCACGCCTTCTACTGAAGACCTACGTAAGGACAATGGAAGAAGGAAGACTCGCTCTTCTTCACCTGCTTGCACTTACTTGTCAGCACATCTGTTGGAACCTACTTCTTCAGGATTCCAGCTTATACAGAAGACCAGATGAAACAACTAGCCTTGTGGGACTGAGCAACTACTAGATTCTTGGACTTCCCATCCACAGCTGCCCATTGTTGGATTAGCTGGAGTGCAGACTGTAAGTCATTACACTAAATTTCCTTAACATATAGGGATATTCCATAAGTTTTGTGACTCTAGAGAACCCTGACTAATACATTTATTATTTTATTTCTCTTTGGGCAGAATACCATGCTGTCAGGAATAAATGTTAAAATAGGTCCTTTATTTAGTGGACAGGAAACAGAGAGACTGGGGAAGTCAGAAAGAGGCCAGAGAGAAACAGCCTTAGCATCTGCTCCCAGAGACCTGCTTCTTCCAACCTCGTACCATCTCTTAATTTCTGTCAATTTCTAATGATGTCATCATAATAGAAATTCTTCAAGAGATTACTCCATCGGCCAAGCCAAAGCCCTCGTCATCTGATTGTCTCTAGAAACATCTTCACAGATACACCTGGAAGAGTAGATATCAGCCCTCTAGCCGTTTCTTAGTCTAGTCAACAATCAAGATGAATACTATACTTCAGCTCGGCTTTTCTCAGTTCCTTGCCCTAAGTTCCTAAGCCCAAGACAGGGGATTTCTCTTCTCTTCTTGTCTGGATAGCTGAAAGCCACCAGCTTTAGACCACCTAAGGCCTTCAATATCACTCATTTTTCACAGACTTGCAACTATTGGTATCTTACCAAACTTTTTGAATTGAAAGACCTTTCTTTTTACAGCAATAGCTGTTCATAAATCCATGAATTTATTTAAGCACAGGGATAGTCTTAAGAATACTAGACTAAATTATAATGAAAACAAAGGTCTATATTGAAGTTGCTTTCCCCGATCCTACTCTAACTTACTTACAGGATCTCGCACGCCCTGGAGAATAACAATCTTGGGGTTTAGGAAGGATGCTTCCCATCCCCTTTATTTCTCACATTTATAGTTTTAATAGCATCTTTTAGAACTACATTCATTTGTTATTGTGTGTGTGTGTTTGTGTATGTGTGTGTGTGCACATGCACTACAACGCACTTGTCGAAGTAAGAGGACAACTTGTAGGAGTCAGTTCTGTCCAGACACTGTGTGGGTCCCAGGGATCAAGTTCGGTTGTCAACCTTTACCCTTTACCCACTTCTCTAGTTCACTGCTTCGTCAATAGGACCTTGATCATTCCTATTTTGTTTTTAGACATGATCTCCTGTGTCAGGGAATAAGGTCTTGGGTTATTCGTGATATGCACTCGAGGCCTTTCCTCTCTTCTCAGCTGTGTTACACCTGAGCAAACCCATTCCATTCACTGGGTACAGTAGGCTACAAATAATTTAGAATTTACTGTTATAAATATTTAGGATGCTGAGCCCATGTTTGTTTCCACAACCAGATACTGTATGTATCCTGTTTGAAGGCTGGAGTTGTAAAGAACAACAATGTATGTGTGTGTGTGGCATGTGTGTGTAAATGCCCACAAACATAAATAAATCTCAATGAAATCGATGTGTAAAACTAGGATTTGAGTTGAGATTAATGTTCTACTTCTCTCATAAAAGGGGCAATTATATTTTGGAGTTTGAGATCCTGGGAAAAGATCACAGACTTAATCCAGAGTATAATTAGTGAAATTTATTAAAGTTGCCAAAAGGACAGCAATCTGTAAGCTGAACTTGAAATTGTGAGAAGGAGGTTGAGGGAAGGATTCTTAAAAAGATAAAAACCACAAGAAGACCTTGAGTGTCTTCGTAAGCAAGCCAAGAGATTAATTCTGCCAGGATTAAGTAGTAGTCAAGGCAACCTCAAAGCATTCCTTCAATGTCTGCATAAACGGGTTACAGAAGCCAAAAAAGCAGTTAGTCTGGTAACAAAGCAGATGGCCACAGCAGTACACTTCGTGTGTGTGTGTGTGTGTGTGTGTGTGTGTGTGTGTGTGTGTGTGTGTGTGTCAGGGTTACTGAGAACTTGTCTTCCAGGGCCTGGAGTCAGAGACAAATGGCAAGTGGGTACCAAGATGGATGTCTATCATAAAATGAAGTATCTTTAGCCATCACAGTAATACATCTATAATCCCAGAACTTGGGAAGAGGCAGGATGATCAGGAACCAAGGTTATTCTTGTCTATATAGTGACTTTGAGGCCAGCCTGGGCTTCATAAAAACCAGGACCACCCCACAAAGAAAACAGTTATATTAGATTATGGTTTATGCTCATAATAATTTTAACCCTGCTGGATGGTGGTGGTACAAACCTTTAATTCTAGCACTTGGGAGGCAGAGGCAGGCAGATTTCTGAGTTCGAGGCCAGCCTGGTCTACAGGGTCTACAGAGTGAGTTCCAGGACAGCCAGGGCTACACAGAGAAACCCTGTCTCGAAAACCAAAAAAAAAAAAAATTAACCTAATTAACTCTTAAAGACTCTGTTTTTAGATATAGCCACACTGTTAGGTAGTAGGTTTTAGAACTTCAACACTTGATTTTTTTTTTTTAAAGAGTGTCACCTAGCTAAGACTTAGACATACTAAAGCCAATTCTAATTTTTCTCATATGTCTAAGTCTTAGCTCTGCAAAGCCCTTCCTCTAAATGTTTAATCACTGATAATTTGTAATTTTTCCCCTTTATTTATCCTACTTTAGGAGTGTGTTATGGGTGAGCTAGGTGACACTCTTAAAATTACAGAGCTTAGAGAGAAAGCCAAACAAACTCCTTGCCTTGCAAGCATGTAGAACTAAGTTTGATCCCCAGAACTCACATTAAAACAAAACAAAACAAAACAAAACAAAACAGAACAAAACAAAACCAAAAACCAGACGTAGTGGTAAACATTTGTAATCTCAACACTTGAGAGGTGGGATTTGCTGCCCAGTTAGGCAAGCCTACTTGGTGAATTCTAGGCCCTGTGTCAAAAAAAAAAAAAAAAAAAAAAAAAAAAAAAAAAAAAAATGTGGACCATACCTGAGGTTTCTAATATACAATAGGGTATACTACATATTTTTCTTTTCTTTCTTTAGCTGTCCTCCAACCCAAACAAAAAGTAAAGGAGAAAACAAATCAAGCACTCAGAATTGAATTAAGCCAGTCTTGCAGATCTTAGTAACAAAAGACAGTACACTCAAAACGACAGAAAACAAACGAGTTGAATCCTTCAGTTGACCCAACCGAGAAATTTTGAGGCTATGGCTAGGCAAGGAGAACCTGATTCATCCTATCATGTTGCAGAGACAAAAATCAAGAAGTATTTGGGAGGTCGTGGCTGGTAGTGATTATGTGACAGAATTCTAGAATAGAGGGAGCCACCCTAGGGAGTCCCTGAGCTGTGGACAAGGTTTGTCTAGAATTTTCAGGGAAACACTGGTCAGCATAGGCTTGAGACAGTGATGCCAGTCTAGGAAGACGGTCAATCAAGGATTAGAAGCAGGAGTATGGGACATCTGCACAGGGCCAGGTAAAAGCTTTCTCTCCAGCCAGACTAAGAAGCTCAGAACTCATGGAACATTGGGGACAATACCAAGAAGGTCTTTGGTTTGGCAATGGAAAATAATTAATCCTAGATTAATCATGGCTGTCATCATTTCTAGTAAATTAATAAGCAAGAAAAAAAGAAAGCAAAGCCAAAAAGGAGCCAACGCTTTTCAAGTAGTTTGACCGTATTCAAGAAAGACCTCAAGAATAAAATGACCAATAATGAGAAAAATCAATCAATGGACCCAGAGAAAGAATTAATAACAAAACAGCTTTGATCTGCAGCAGAGGAAAGGAAGTGAACAAGTGTAACTGCACTGCATATGCTGAACAACTTCCTGAGACACAAGCCAGTTTTGGCTAGTTTTCTTTTTGTGGGGTGGAGAGATATGATTGTCTTATGTAGCTCAGGCTATCCTTAACTCATAGTCCCCTTGTCTCTGCTGGCTATCCTCAATTCACAGTCTTCTTGTCTCTGCTTCCCTAGTGATGAGAATACAGATGTGAGCCATCACTCAGCAAAGATTCCTTTTAAGAAGTGACTACTTCTTTTATAGTTTTATACATATACAATGTACTTTTATCATATCCTTCCCCAACCAGGGATCATCTTATGTTCTCCCAAACACATGGTTCTATAAAGAACTCAGAGTGATATTTTACAGACAGAAATAAAAATATCATAATATTATTCAATTGACTTTCCTTTGTGTATGTGTGGTATATGTGTGTGTGTGTGTGTGTACATTTGCCCATGTGTGAGCATGTGGGGCCTGAGATTGATGATGTCAGGTGTCTGCCTTTATACTTCCAACTTTTTTTTTAAAGATTTATTTATTTATTTTATGTATATGAGTGCTCTATTTGCATGTACACTTGCATGCTAAAAAACGGCATCAGAGCCCATTACAGATGGTTGTGAGCCACCATATGGTTGCTGGGAATTGAACTCAGGACCTCTGGAAGAGTAGTCAGTGTTCTAAACCACCAAGTCATCTCTATAGGACACAACCTTATTTTATAAGACAAAATTTCACCGAACCTGGAACTCACTGTTTCAGACAGTTGGCTGAGTGAGGCTGAAGATTCACCTGTCTCCACCCTCAAGTCCTGGGATATATGGAAATAACATTATTAAGTCTCAAAGTAATTGTGTTGCGAGAAGAGGAAAAAAAGACAGAAAACAGAAGAAAGAAATTCACCAATGGTAATGAAGAGGAACTGAGCAGTTGCCTAAAGACCAAATTAGACTAGGTTCCCAAGGTTATACAGACTCCTTCTCAGGGTGAAACTGTTCATTAACTTGAGTTTTGAGTTTGGTTTCATGAAGGTACATATTTGTCAAAACTGATGAAATTGTCTTCTTTAAAAGATATCAATTATACTTCTCTTTTAAAAGTTGTGATCAGGGCTGGTGAGATGACTCAGCAGTTAAGAGTGCTGGCTGCTCTTCCAGAGATCTCAAATTCAATTCCCAGCAACCACATGGTGGCTCGAAACCATCTATACGGGGATCTGATGCCCTCTTCTGGCATGTGGGTGTACTTGCAGCAGAGCACTCTTACTACATAAAGTAAATAAATAAATTTAAAAAAAAGTTGTGATCATTGACAGGAGTTCAAGCTGTTGGGTGGATCTCGTTGGGAAGATGTTACATGCTAACCTGTACTTATATTTAATCTGTTCTCTAAAATCTGGATGTGCAATTGCTATACTTGCTCTGAAGACATGTTTTGCTCCTCACAAAATTTTGTCCTTGTTTTCTGATACTGAGGCTCATGCAGCCCAGGCTAGCCTCACATTTTTACTTCTGATCTTGCAGATTATAATTCCCAAGTGTTATGGTTATAGGTTTATGACATGCCTAGTTTATATGGTGCTAGGAATTGACCCCAGGGCTTTGTGCATCTTAGGCAAGCATTCTACTATCTGAGCTACAGATACCTTTTTTCTCTTCTCTTCTCTTCTCTTCTCTTCTCTTCTCTTCTCTTCTCTTCTCTTCTCTTCTCTTCTCTTCTCTTCTCTTCTCTCCTCTCCTCTCCTCTCCTCTCCTCTCCTCTCCTCTCCTCTCCTCTTCTTTCCTTTCCTTCCTTTCCCTTTCTTCCTTCTTTCCTCCCTCCCTTCCTCCCTCCCTCCCTCCCTCCCTTCTTTCTTTCTTTCTTTCTTTCTTTCTTTCTTTCTTTCTTTCTTTCTTTCTTTCTTTCTTTTTTTTTTTGAGACAAGCTCTCTAAATGTAGCTCTGTCTATTCTGGAACTTGATGTTTAGCTCAGGCTAGCCTCAAACACACAGGGACAAAGATGCAGAGATTTGAGTGCCTTTGCCTAAATGCTGAGAATAAAGCATGTACCACTATGCTTGAGTTCCACAGACTGTTGATAAATAACAGTTGTTTTCAACTTGATTTGCAGTGAATACTACTTTTTCAGATGGGACTTTTGAGCTTCTACAGCCTTATATGACATTTAGACAGCAAGAAATTAGATTCAGTGCTCCAGGTCAACGGAAAGAGAATAGAGGGGATAGATTCTGGCCAAATCTGTAACAACTAAGAGACTGGGTGGCTTTTGCAACATGAGGACCTGCCGTTAACTTTGGGGGTATTATGTTGTCCTCTGGAATGGGGTCACTTTGCATGCTAGGAAATCTTCTAGCTCTCCTAGAGATGATTTAACTTTACAATTTTCGTTCGGAGGAGAGGCACAGTGATCAGGACTTGCTGATTACCAACAAGGTCGACAACAGATCTTTTAATCTTTGTTATGCCCGATGTTAAATAATGCAAGAGACATTTAGAAGCACTGCTGAGCTGCTGCGAACCTCCCGAGTCTGGCTACTTACAGTGTAGTTTGCAGGGCTCAGCCTCACCTGCAAGCTTATTAGCAATTCAGAATCTCCAGCTTCTCCCAGACATGCTGGATCAGTATCTGCATTTTAACAAGGTCTCTCAGTGATTGGTATGTGTATGTGAGAAACTCTGTCTAAAGGCTTCTTCTTACTGCCACTGTTTAAATACTGCTATGACTTTGAGAAAATAACTTCACTCCTCTAAGTTGTTACCAAACAGTGGGCAGGGAAATGAAAGTAGAGCTATTCTAGACTACTCAGAAGACTTGGGTAGAGAAACCTTGTGAAGCTCTTGCACACTGGCTGCTTGTCCACCGTAACAATTATTATTTTATAATCGGGAGGGGAAAGTCCCCTTTTAGTAATAAATTGGTGATAATTAGTGTAACTTGACAACTTGACAGAATCTGGGCTCTTCTGAGATATGGGCCTCTGGGTATGCCTGTAGGGGATTATCTTGACTTCATTAACTGTGATGGGAAGACCCATCTTAATTGTGGGTGGCACCATTCCCTAGGCAGGAGACCTTGGGTTTTATAAATGGAGAGAAAGAATGGAGCAGATTCAGAACAGGTGAGAGTGACAGGGGCTGTCTTAATCAGCTGTTATGAACTGTCATAACAGGTGAGATAACAGAAATGTAGTTTGTCTCATGTCTGGACTATGGGAAGTCTGAGATCAGAAAGTCCTTGTTTTTTCTTCTCCCCACTTCTTATCTCCACCCCCTCCTCTTCTATCCTTCAGACACCATCATGAGGCCGAGCCATAATTTGACCCAATCTAGTTAAATTTGTACCCAAAGGTTCCATTACCAAACATCTCCATGCTCAGGAGTTTCAACATATGAGGCCAAAGTGATGGCATACACTTGTAATCCCAGCACTCAGAAGACCAAGTCAGGATGATTAGAATTTGAGACTAGCCTGGGCTACATAGTAAGACCCTATCATATATAGACAAAAATTCAAATAGTCACCAAAATCACCAAAACATCAACATCTGAATTTTAGAACACAAACATTCAATTACAGAGCATACATTTGCTGATAATGTCATTACTATATTTTTCTATGCATGACAATTTTGGTCATTAGAATGTAAATGACATGGAATTAGATGATAATGAAGAATTTCTTCTCATGGAGAAAAGTTCTCTTGTTGGGCAATGCTGGCGCACGCCTTTAATCCCAGCACTTGGGAGGCAGAGGCAGGTGGATTTCTGAGTTCGAGGCCAGCCTGGTCTACAGAGTGAGTTCCAGGACAGCCAGGGCTGCACAGAGAAATCCTGTCTCAAAACAAACAAACAAACAAACAAACAAACAAAAAGAAAGAAAAAAAAGAAAAGAAAAGAAAAAAGAAAAAGAAATGCTCTCAAAGAAATGTTCAGGAGTGCCTGTACCTGTCCAGATATTTGTGACAACATTGATGGAGTCTAGAGCCTACTGACTCATTCTTTGCTTTGCAGTTTGATAGGGAAACAGTACAGAACTGGCTTAGTTATTTTTTTATTGCTGTGATAAAACAGCGTGAACAAAGCAATGTATAAAAGTGTTTAACTGGGCTTGGGGTTCCAGAGTGTTAGAGTTTCGGTTTTTTTTTTTTTTTGGCTGAACAAAGTCATGAAGGGAGGAATAGCTGAGAGCTCACAGCTGGAACCTCAAGTAGAAGGCAGATATCTGGAGTTAAAAATCTCAAGACATATCTGTATCAAAATTAATTTATTATTATTTATAATACTCAAGATACAGAAAAATCTGTGAACAGGTGAGAAGATAATGAAGTATAATGTTGTAATGGCTAGTTTAAATTGACGCAGTTGACACACTTAATACAATTAGAATCACATGGGAAAGGGAGTCTCAATGGGAAGTTGTCGAGATAGGTTTGGGCTGTGGGCAGTCTGTAGTGGGTTGTCTTGATCACTTTAATTGATATGTGAAGACCTAGCTCAAAAACAGTCAGCACTATTTCCTAGGTTTGGGTCCTATGTTGAATGGAAAAGGAGAAAATGAGCTGAGCCTAACATGCATGCATGCACAACCCTCTTTTTCTGGCTGCAGATGTCATGGGGAAAGTTTTCTCAAGCAGCGCTTGCTGTGACTTCGCTGGCACCGACTATAACACAGAATTTTGAGCTACAATAAGCCATTGTCCTTCAGTGGTAAGTTGTTTTTGTCTGGTAATTTCTTTATAGCAACAGGAAAGAAAAGTAGGACACACACAGACACACAGATAGACCAGACAGACAGACACACACACACACACACACACACACACACACACACACACCCTTAGGACTTTGTTCAAAATTAAAAGAATGAATGTTCATGATGATATCTTGAAAGAAACTTGATAACTTTTGCCAAAGGAATAAGCTAGGCTGACAAAGACATGCTTTATGATTTCATGTATATTAGTAGACAGGAGACTATATTTTATATTTTGTTTATGGTTAGTGTAGTTACACAATTTAAAAATTAAGAGGGTATATAATGAAAATTATTTCATCTTTTTCTGCAGTCACCACTGGGTCCATATGTATATGTACTTTTCATATGTATATAGGGATCTGGTCATCCACTGGGACACAGACAACTCTCTTCATGCTTCCAAAGAGAATTGACCTCAACTGCCAATAGCTTCTGTGCTGGGGGGACCACCTCTGGATGTTCTTGTGTATTAAGTATTAGTTTGGATTGAGCTGCATTTTTTTTTTTTTGGTTATTTTTATAGTTTTTTAATTAAATAATTATACAATATATTTTCATTATATTCTTTCTCCTTCCACAACTCCTCCCAGATTCTTCCCACTTTCGTATCCACTCAACTTCATGATTTCTTCCCACTTTCTCTCATAAAATGACCTCCCCAGGCCCTGCTACCCAAGACAGGGTTTCTCTTTTGTATCCCTAACTCTCTCTATCTCCCTCTCTCTCCCTTTCCCCCCTCTCTCTTTCCCTCTTCCCTTTCTTGTTTGTTTGCTTTTCAAGACAGGCTTTTCTGTACAGACTCATCCTAAAACTTTCTCTGTAGGCCAGTCTGGGCTTGAATTTACAGAGATCTGCTGACCTCTGCCTCCTGAGTGCTGAGATTAAAGGCATGTGCCACTGTCACCTAGTCATGAAAGGTTCCTAATCCTACACACGTACAGTACAGAGAGGAACTGAACAGAAGGCCTTCTCAGAATGTGCAGACAACTTCATTTTTAGAGTTATCTATTTGCTCTTATTTTCCCTGCAGTATTAAGCAGTTAAAAAGGACCGTGCCAACAATTTTAAAAGTTAGGAAATTTAAGCTAGGTGTGGTTGTCCACAGATGTAATTCCAGCATGCAGGAGGCTGAGCAGGAGAAGTGATGTGAGTGTGAGGTCAGCCTGGGCTGCATAATGAGACTTTTCTTTAAAAAGAAAAGAAGAAATAATAGAAGGAAACAAGAAAGAAGGAAGGAAGGAAAGAAGGAAAGAAGGAAAGAAGGAAGGGAGGAAGGAAGAAAGGAAGGAAGAGAAAGGAAGGAAGAATAGAAGGAAGTCAGTTGGTCAGGAAAATGGGACATGAATATTGATTTTCTTCCCAAATAAGGGCAATTTTGGCATGTGTAGTATGGAAAACTTGAGAACAGCATGGAAGGAGTATATTTCAGAGTCAAGATTCCACTGTTTTTAAGACCTCATTTCTGCTCATTGCCAACTCTTTGAATTTGCTACATCCCACCTTTCTATTTTGTCTGATGTTCTTACTAATGATACTTGTTAACAGAGTCATTGCTGGGTTTGGTCACGCCCACCTGTAACCCCAACACGGGGGTGGGGTGGGGGGGGAGGTAGAAGCAGAAGGATCATGACTTTAGCTATATAGTGAGGACAAAGTCTGGCACTGCCTTCAAAAGAAGAAAAAAAATAGTTAATTCTATTTTTAATGTGTAAAATACAATGCATGGTTCAAACTAATTGCACAATGTGGATGGTACTATTATTATGTTTGAGTGTTTAAGCAGAAGACACTGTACTATTTTCTTACATGCCAGTAATACTGATTTATGTTATCCTGAAATATTGAATGCCCTTTCTTTAGCATCCCTGTCAGTATTTATCATTACTACTTACTTTTTAAATTTATTTCTAGTTGTTTTTATCCCCAGCTACCTAGGAAAGGCAGTATGCTCACTTGAACTGTAAGTCTTTGTGGACATTTTTTTTTTTCTTCCTTCTCATATATATATAAAGCTAAACTTTTAGAAAACAAGTTGGTAAAATTAGTTTTTTTCTTTTTCTTTTCATCCCTCTAATAGCTACATATTGGAGTTCCCTTCAAGGGATGTAAGGGGTTTGGGGGCAGGCTTTGGGAAACAGGTAATTGTACACTGAGAAGAGAACCTTAGACGCAGAGGAAATTCTAAGTGGGTTTAAGTGACAGTTTGGCAGTAAGAGAGGACATTTCTTTCTACCTAAGTTGCTCTTGACAATGGACGCTTAAGTAGGCTGATCAAATGTGACTCCTATCATCAAAATTAGTAGTGCATGAAAAACCTTTATCAAATCATTCATTACCTTGACTGTCTGAAAGTAAGAATAGATTCCTTATGGGGTGGTGGCTTTTCTTGGCATTCTATCTGCAAAAGGGAGGTTGTGGTTTCCAGGACAATGTTAAAAGGTCCTGCATCTGATAATTCCCGTGGACATCCGTTAGAATTCACATTTTCAGAAGGCTGCTGTTTTTGTTTAAAAAAAAAAAAAAATTGGTGATTTGTTTACATCCTGATTGCCTCTTCTCTTTCCTCCTTTCTTCTCAATCCCTCTTTCTCCCCTCCCCTCCTGCTGTCCACCCATTCTTTCCTTCTCCTCAGCAAAGAGGAGGCCTTCCATGGATATCAACTAGCCTTGTCATATAAAGTTACTATAAGATTAGGGATTTCTACTGAGGCTAGACCAGGCAGCTCAGTTAGATTTCCCAAGGCAGGCAATGTCATCAGAGACAGTTTCTGTTCCCACTTCAGGAGTCCCACATTGAGATCCAGCTGCACAACTATTACATATGTGCAGAGAAGCCTACTGATTTGAGTAGTGTGATAATTAGATTATCTCTTCTACACTTTAATTTGTGCCATTTATAACTAATTTAGTGGTTCTTTCAACAAAAGTTTTGCTATAGTTTATGTCCTTGGTGTTATATAATCCTCATATAGAACAGTTATTTTTTTTATTGGATATTTTATTTACATTTCAGATGTTATCCCCTTTCCCCATTTCCCTTCCACCCAGGAACCCCCTATCCCATCCTCCTTCCTCCTGCCTCTATGAGGATGTGCCCTCACCTACCCTCCCACTCCCTCCTCCCCACCCACGAATTCCTCCACACTGGGGCATCCAGCCTTCACTAGACCAAGGACTTCCTCTCCCACCTATGTTCAACAAGGCCATCCTCCCCTACATATACAGCTGGGGCCATGGGTCCCTCCCTGTGTGCTTCAAGGCTGGTGGTTTAGACCCTAGGAAGCTTTGTTGGTATTGTTGCTCTCCCCATGGGGCCACAAACCCTTTCAGCTCCTTCAGTCTTTCACTCCTCCATTGGGAACCCCATGATCAGCTCACTGGTTAGCTGTGAGCATCCACCTCTGTATATGTCAGACTCAGGCAGACCTCTAAGGAGACAGCTATATCAGGTTCCTGTCAGCATGCACTTCCTGGCATCCACATTAGGGTCTACTTTTGGTGACTGCACATGGGATGGATACCCAGGTAGGACAGTCTCCAGACGACCCCTCCTTCAGTTTCTGTCCCACACTTTGTTTCCATATTTGCTCCCATGAATATTTTGTTTCTTTTTCTAAGAAGGACTGAAGCACCCACACTTTGGTCTTCCTTCTTCATGAGCTTCATGTGGTCTGTGAGTTGCATCTTGGGTATTTCGAGCTTTTGGGCTCCAATTATCAGTGAGTGCATACCATGTGTATTCTTTTGTGATTGGGTTACCTCACTCAGGATGATATTTTCTAGTTCTATCCATTTGCCTAAGAACTTCTCGAATTCATTGTTTTTAATAGCTGAGTAATATTCCATTGTGTAAATGTGCCACATTTTTGGTATCCATTCTTCTGTTGAAGGACATCTGGGTTCTTTCCAGCTTCTGGCTATTATAAATAAGGCTGTTATGAACATAGTGGAGCATATGTGCTTGTTATATGTTGGAGCATCTTCTGGGTATATGCCCAGAAGTGGTATCACTGGGTCCTCAGGTAATGCTATGTACAGTTTCCTGAGGAACTGCCAGACTGATTTCCAGAGTGGTTGCACCAGCTTGTAATCTCACCAACAATAGAGGAGTATTCCTCTTTCTCCACATCCTCGACAGCATCTGCTATCACCTGAGGATTTTTTTTTTCCCCTGAGACAGGGTTTCTCTGTGTAGTCCTGGCTGTCTCTCTGTAGACCAGGCTGGCCTTGAACTCAGAAATCTGCCTGCCTCTGCCTCCCAAGTGCTGGGATTAAAGGTGTGTGCCACCACTGCCCGGAATAACCTGAGTTTTTGATCTTAGCCATTTTGACTGATGTGAGGTAGAATCTCAGGGTTGTTTTGACCTGCATTTCTCTGATGACTAAGGATGCTGAACATTTTTTAAGGTGCTTTTCAGCCCTTTGAGTTTCCTCAGTTGAAAATTACTTGTTTAGCTCTATACCCCACTTTTAATAGGGTTATTTGGTTGTCTGGAGTCTAATTTCTTGAGTAGAACAGCTAAATTTTTGATGGCCACAGAAGGGATGAGTTAGCTTGTTTGTGGCTTTTATTTATTATTATTATTATTATTATTATTATTATTATTATTATTATTGTTATTATTGTTATTATTATTATTTTATTTTTTTATGTGCCACAGTTTTTCTCTTAACCCAGCTAGCTCTCAAATAATTGAGACTGGACTAGTATATTTATTTAACAAGCTTTAAATGCACAACAATTAGTACAGTTGAGTACAATAGTAGACAATATGAGTTTATGATAGTAGATTATGACTTTAGAGATAGCCTGTACTACATAGACCCTGTCTCAAAAAACACAAAAAGCAAAACCAAAAAAATTGTATGAAAGTATTTCCATATCTTCTTGTCTAACTCTCTCTTCTTTTTTATTTAACAAATACAAGCTACCAGATCCTAGATGTCGTAAAAAACTGAGGAAATTTGTACAAGCTATTTTCTATGGTTCTACATACATTTCACTATTTTTTTCTTTATTCCCAAGGGGTGGTGAGACTCTAAATCAATTTCTAATTTGGTCAAGCTTCATTTATTTTGTAACTATTCATCACGGACTGATGCTTGTCCCATTTCTGTCTCATCTTTGACAACTATCAAGGGGTTTCTAAGTAAGTAAACTGGAGGAAACTTCCTTTGGTTTAAGAGAATGCAGATTTCATTAATTGCAGAACCGTTTGAGTCAGTCTCTGACTATTAGATCAAATCGGGAAGTGCAGAGACTAAGAAGTAATTTTAAACTAGAGACATGCCAGCTTGGGTAAAGATGCCCCTGGGCCCTTTAGAAATAAACTGCACACTTGGCTGGCTAGTCCTGGCTGGATGCAGGTGTTGAAGTTCAGCACACTGCCAGTTCTGAAGGTGACCTGTTAGAGAGATGCAAGGCTTTCAGCCAGGACCAGAAAAGGAAGACAAAGGTCAACACACTTTAGGAATCAGCATAAGTCACACCTGATGATCATTTGCCCAAAGCCTACCTTTGAACATTCTACTAGGGATCAAGCTTCCACACATAAATTTGGTCCAGTTTCTTTCTTCCCCCTTCCCTTTTCCCTTCTGCTTCGGCCCAAAGGTTTTTATTTATTTATTATATGTAAGTACACTGTAACTGTTATTTATTATATGTAAGTACATTGTAACTGTCTTCAGACACCCCAGAAAAGGGCATTAGGTCTCATTATGGATGGTTGTGAGACATCATGTGTTGCTGGGATTTGAACTCAGAACCTACTGGAAGAGCAGGCAATGCCCTTAACCGCTGAGCCATCTCACCAGCCCCTTGGTCGAGTTTCTTATCCAAACCACACCACCTGCTTTCTACCTTTTACATGGTGTCAATATATTCTCTAGCTGTGGGAATCCTGTGTCAGTCATTGTCAAACAACATCAGGGGAGCAGATTACCTCTGATGAGAATGATTAGTCTATATTGTCATTTAAGTCTAAACTGAAGCTCATTCAGTTTCACTCGTATAGACTGCTTTGTTGCCTGAAAAATGTACCTGTTTTTAAATCAATTTTTATGTTGAATAAGTTTTGCTGTGACAACCTGTTCTTCTGTGAATAAATGTATGCGTGGCCCCTTGTGCATAGATGCTGGGGGTGGGGGTGGGGCTATGTAAGAGTGGAGGTGCCAATTCTTGGAATATTCAGCTTTTTAACTATAAAGATGACATCAAAGTCTTTGTCACTTTCTTCTTTCTTTTCAGTGGATACACACACTCATCTTTTAATATCTTGCTTCAAAGTATTATAATCTAGGACAACAGTATGGATGTGATTGGTAGAAAACATGAAGGCAAAAGTCAAGGCTTCATAGGTTCTAAAAATAAATGGTTAGATGTAGTAGTTTTCAAGCTAAAGATCTCACTATTCTCCCCCACAATTCTGGGGTCTTGAGATAGAATATTAAACATGGAAAAGACTAGAATTTCAGTGTTCTAAAATGTTCCTTTTTGTTCAGTATGTCCTATGTGCAGTTTATTTTTGAGACAGGGTTGCACCATGTAACTCTCTCTACCCTGGAACTCATTAAAAGGATCAGAGAAGCTTTGAGCTCACAGAGATCTGCTTAGCTCCGCCTCACAAGTGCTGGGATTAAAGATGTGCACCACCGCGCCTGGCTCTGATTCTTATTTCTATACAGTACATGGATTCCCATTTGTGCTGTCAATATACTCATGGGTGTGGGGCCGTTCACTGGATCTAGGTGAACCTACCAGAGCTACACTCTTAGAGAAAACTGACTCTCCCTCCCCTGAAGCCTCCAGTTGTCAGGAGTTCCTTAGCTAGGGACTGGGTTTGTGAGTCTCTCCCTGTTCTATGCTGGAATGTTGACTGGACTGATCCTATGTATATCTTAAAGAAGACATGGCTTTAAAGGGGAGGGAATAGTGGCTATTCTTCTGTGTCTGGTTTTTTTGTTTTTGTTTTTTGAGACAGAGTTTCTCTGTGTAGCCCTTGGCTGTCCTGGAACTCACTCTGTAGACCAGGCTGGCCTCGAACTCAGAAATCCTCCTGCCTCTGCCTCCCAAGTGCTGGGATTAAAGGCGTGCGCCACCACCGCCCAGCTCTGTGTCTGGTTTTTAAGAAGTATTGAAAGAGCAGAAGACATGAAGTGGTTAAACGCAAAGCAAATTAGAGATTGAGTGCAGAAAGATAATACTTAATGACACCCTCAGCTATACAATGAATGGAATGTGATAATGAGCCTCTGTACTTCTGTCACCTAGATTCTTCAATGCTTAAGAGTTTGCTGCATTTTTCCCTATTCTGCTCACTCCTTTTTGTGCTTGCATTTTTTGCTTCTTTTCATTTGCTTGTCTTTTTTCTCTGTAGCCTTGGCTGTCCTGGAACTTGCTCTGTAGACAAGGCTAGCCTCTTGAGTTATGGAATTAAAGACAGCCTGTACTCTACCACTGACTGATTTCTTTCTTTCTTTTCTTTTTTTTTTAAAGAGTGAATCCCAGACATTAGGTAATTTCTTTAACACAATTCAGAATATGTTATTAAAAGTACATGAATTTTTAAAAAAGCCATAGTCATTATCACTTGCTAAACTTCACAAAAAAAAATTTCTTGACTTTATTCAATAGCAAGCTCACTTTCAATTTTTACCAACAGTCTCAGCTGATTTTGTTTACTACTTAATTTATTGAAATGATTACCTACTTAAGGTCTACCTGTTGTGTTTGGCTATTAGTCCTTAAACGTAAAGGATTCTTTTCCCTTGGAACATGTTAAGAAAACAGGCTTTTGTTGGTCTGTGAAAGTCTAACTTTCTGAGTTGTCTGTTTGTTTGTTTATTTATTTATGTTTTTTTTTTTTTTTTTTTTTTTTTTGAAAAGAAAAGAGCTTATTTGGCTTACATTTTCTCATTGTAGCCATTACTAGAGGAATTCAGGACAGGAATTCAAACAGGGAAGGAAACTGGAGCAAGGAGCTGATGCAGACGCCATGGAGGAGTGCTGCTTACTGGCTGGCCTCCCCTGCCTGTTCATTCTGTATTCTTTGTTGTTGTTCTTTGATATTTTATTTATTTTCATTTCAGATGTCATCCTTTTCCCCATTTCCCCTCCCTAGAAATCCCCTATTCCATTCCCCCTCCTTTTTGTTTTTATACCATTTTAATTACATGCAAGTATTAAGGTCAGTTCTAGGTTGAGGAACTAGCAATACAATAGATGCAAATAGTCAAGGAACAAGCAAGACAATAAACACAAATAGTCAACAAACAAGTAAGGCAATAAACAAAGTTCTGTGAACACTCTCGTGATCACTGAAACGAATATTTTATTGTGCCGCTTTATTTTTTTTTTTTTTTTGTCACATGAATAGTCACCATGGAAATTCACAAGTTGACAGTTTGTTGATTTCATATGAATTGTCACTAAAATTTTATTAAAGGAAAATTTGAGGCAGAGTCTTATTAGGTAGGCCATTCTGACTGAGAGCTCACAATCCTCTTAACTCAGCTTTCTGAATGCTAGGATTACGTGTAAGCCTGGCACTCTATTTCACTTAATTTTCAACTGTTTTATAGAGAAAATTTAATGTAGCTGGGATTGGTGGTATACACCTTTAATCCCAGCACTCGGGTATCAGAGGCAGGTCAATCTCTATGAGTTAGAGGCTAACCTGGTCTACACAGAAATAAGACTACATAGTGAGATCCTGTTTCCAGAAAAAAAAAATACAAAAATGTTACCCATGTGTTCTTTTTTGTTAGATAGGGCTATCTCCCTAAATCAGGCTTTGAGAAAATAACATCAAACACAGGAGAAGATAGGGTTTATATAGTGCCCTCCACTTCCCACCCCCCCCCCAAAAAAAAACCCCTGCATGAATAGTGTTTTATAAGAGTTGAGGGATTTCCAGAAGAACTTTGGTTACATAGAAATTTGGCTAAACATTTCAAAACTTTTGGCAGAATCTTATCAAGGCATGTTCAAGGTCTGAGACAAACTCCACAGGATTAGAAGCATGTCAAATCCCAGGAACAGGTTAAAGCATGGTCAAATGAATCATCTGCAGCAAACAGAAATGAACTTACTTTGACTTTATAACAAAATGGCTTCCATCCTTAAGATGGAGTCAGGATGCTCCATGAAAATTCCCAGTATGCACAAAGTGGCTCACAACCTCCAGTTCTAGGAGATCCAACATCCTCTTTTTATACCTCGGTAATAGGCATGCATGTGGTACATATAAACACATACAGGCAAAACATTGATATGCATAAATAAAAATACATTTATATTATATATAAGATATAATTATACATTAAATACATTACATTATATACATAATTATATAAGAGATATATACATTATGTACACACATATACATATATATTTCACACACACACACACACACACACACACACACACACACACACACACACGCGTGTGTGTATGTATTTGACAAATGAAAGGCTTTATTGGCTTGATTCTTTTCCAGTCTCAAAAGAGTTGGCATTTTGGTTACTACCAGTAGTGAGATATTGACCACAGTCTTTCCTTTCTCATTAAAATTGCATGTCTTTTTACCTTTTCACATATATCAATCAGTGAGTTTGTCAGTGAGCAGCTCTGGGTTTTGAGAATGGATTTCAGGAAACCCAGGGTGATTATAAAGAAGTCATATATCTATATACAGAAGCACTGAGGCAGTGTTGAGGGAATTGCTCATCTCTTCATTTTAAATAACACTACATGAGTGATCTCTGCAGAAGCAGGACTTTGAAACTCCAAGCAACACCCACTTGCTTCTGCACACTTAGAAAACACAATGAAAGTACTATGGATTTTTCCTTCAGGTTTTGTTCAAGGAAGACACAGGAAATAGAATAAAGATTTTTGAATAGAAAGCTGAAATGATACTTACCTAAAATGGGGAAACAAAGCTCTTTGCAACTACAATACTAATTACCAGTAGAGTCTGCACTAATCACAACCAGCATCAAAGAGAAGCTTCTTGTTTACAGAGCTCAAGCTCTCTCCCCATTGTCTACCTCTAGCTCTTTGATATCCATGGACAGCTTCATCCTTGACATGTTTGGGTCCACCCTTGGCATTGCTCCTCTCATACTTGTATTCTTTTCATTGGAAAATCCTGCACCATGTGCCTGTAAAAGTATCTTTTATTTGCCAGCTGTAATTGTCATATCAGAGAATATGCTCACCTTTTCTGCTTCTTTTTATACTCAGGCTGGCTAGTTCAACATAGGTTTTCTGGCTCAAAACTCCTCTCCAAGTCTACTGATCCAAACTGGCTTCTCTTGGCTTCTGACTGAATGGCTGCTTTGCTTGGCCTCAAACTAACTCTGGCAAGCTGTTATAATCTTCTGGCTCCTTCTTATTATCTGGCTCATTCTGTCTTCACCTGTGTCTAGCTTGTTCTCTCTGTAACCTGTCTCTCTAAAACTACCATACACACACACTACCCCTGCCCCCTCTTAAGTAGGCTTTCTCTCCTATACTGTTCTTGCCAGAGTTGGGCTTATCCTATCTCTGACTCATTCTGTGAAATCTTTCTCTGATTCATCACTTTGTCTGCCACTCAATTAGATGTCACTTTCAAACATGGCTGCTTCCTTCTACAGCCTAACACTACCTTCATTGTTAGGAACTAAAGGTGTATCCTAAGGGCATGCCTGTATTTCAGACAGATCATACTGTAATCCAGAGCTTGTCTTTATTCCAGTCAGATCACAAAGACTTAGAAGGTCTTTGGACGTAATTCCTTGATGAAGCAGTTATGTTGCTAGATTAAAATTCCTCTACAGTACAGTCAATAATTTGGGTGCCTATGAACAAATGAATAGGTACTACAACCAAGCTTTATATACACAATGCAATTGTATTTAGCCATAAAGAAGAAAGAAATTATGTCACTTTCATGCAAATGGATAGAACTGAAGATTACTATGGTAAACAAAATAAACCTGTCTCACAAAGAAAAATACCACAAGTTTCTATGTTTCTTCTTGTGTGCAGATTCTAAGAGAAAAAAAAAAGCGAGGGTTTGTACAGAAGGGCTCTAGAGAGTGAATGTGACCAACGTACATAAAAAAAACAGCCCATGGTTTTCTATTCTGAGTATGTGACAAAATAAATCCCTAATGGTTTCTTACCACCCACTAGGAGACAAAGTCATTATAATGACTGACAAGGCTGTTTTGTTTCATCTTCCAATGTTTAGAAATTTTAATACACAAAGATGTGTTTCTATATACATTTTTATAAATGATAATTTTTTAGTTTCTGTTCAAAGCACATGCCTCTCATGGGTTGAACAATTAATATTAATCCATTAATAGACTAAAAAAATCATACTTTTAAAGAGATAAAGATATTTACCTGATAGTTTCTGGAAGATTATTCCTCTCTTCTTCGATGGTAATTAGGATATTTTAGTAGATATAGTGGTAATACCTAGTACTCTCAGAAGGTGTTGACAATGTGGAAAAGCAATAAAAATATTAACACTGAGGGTTAAAGAGTTGAATTAAAATATGTTAATTAA